>NW_008360326.1:4484111-4487175 GCF_000622305.1 Nannospalax galili
ACAACAGACATATAACTGGTGCCCTCATTCAAGGAAACAATGTCTCCCCCTCACAGGTACCCCGAACCCTCCTCTGGTTGACCATCGAGCTAGCCATTGTGGGCTCTGACATGCAGGAAGTCATTGGCACGGCCATCGCTTTCAATCTGCTCTCAGCGGGAAGGTATCACATGCCCAGGGCTGGGGAATAACCAGTTCCCTCCCCAGGAGCACCTCCCTGTGTCTATGTTAGCCTTCATTCCCTCTGGTTAGCCTTCATTCCCTCCGACTTACGGCTGTTGTTGCTCTGTTTCCTGGAATGTAAAGTGACTTATGTAAAGTCATAATTGTGTGACATAGCACAGGCCACGGCTCCCTACCACACCTGGCTAGGCCCTTCCTGGGGCATCTAGGCATTTTCAATACTCCCCACATTCCCTTTACCCTAGCTGTCCAGGTCACTTGGGTTCCTGCTCCCAGGAGGCTGAATCCAGTTTCCTCAGTGAGGGTGGACACTTTAGGTCTGGACCAGCCTGGGCTGACCTGGCCATTGTGGTCCACTGTGGTTTCAGAATCCCACTGTGGGGTGGAGTCCTGATCACCATAGTTGACACCTTCTTCTTCCTCTTCCTGGATAACTATGGTGAGGAAAAGCCCTCTTCCTAAGGGATGGGAGGAAGCAGTTTGCCCTCATGGAAAACTGCTCTGCTGGGAGGGGCCTGGCTTCCTCCCTGTCCCCCTCACTCCAGTCACTGGCTTGATCATGCTACTCTGGCTTCCGGTTTCTTCCTGAGTAACACAGGAAAGAATAACCCAGACGTCAAAGGCTGTGGTGAAATTTCAGGGAGGGAAATATATGTTAAGCCCTTGGTCCAGTGCCTGGGACAAAGTGCTTAAAGTATCAGGGGATGCACAAGCATTTACGTGACAGGGTTTTTGCCTTGTGTTATATGCTCTTTTGTGGTGCCCTAGGGTTGCGAAAGCTGGAAGCTTTTTTTGGATTCCTTATTATCATCATGGCCTTGACTTTTGGCTATGAGGTAGGAAGTCAGAGCTGTGCCCCTCTCCTCCAAGATCACTTCCTTCCCTTCCTCCTGGGTAGCTAGGGAAGTGGTCCTTAGTCACACTCCCTACCTGCCCCCCTGGGATAGAGTGGATGAGGGTGGACTGGTGTCTGCAGCCTTAGTGGGCTGACCAGATTCCTTCCCACAGTATGTGGTAGCAAGTCCTGCTCAGGGAGCGCTTCTTCGGGGCCTGTTCCTGCCCTCCTGCCAGGGCTGTGGTCACCCTGAGCTGTTGCAGGCTGTGGGGATCGTTGGAGCCATCATTATGCCTCACAACATTTACCTGCACTCAGCCTTGGTCAAGGTGAGCTGAGAGGAGGGAAGAATAGACACCTCCCTCTGGGCCTGGACCCACCCCTCAGACTGCTTCTTTCAGGGTTTTAGATAAGAAATGAATCATTGTCTATTCTGTAATGAGTCTGAGGTATGCTGGGAACTGGAGATGAGGGAGCATCAATGAACAAACAACAGTGTGGGAGATATGAACAGGGACCAGGTAAACAAAGGAAGGAATTGCACTGTGAAAGGTACTCATAAAAACAAAACAGAAGCAGACAGAAGAAATGTAGACAGGATGGAGAGATGGTATTGTAAGCAGGGAGAACAGCAAGTGCAAAGGTCCTGAGGCAGGCACTTTTGAGGATGAAGCTTGTTGGATGAAGGGGAGCACATTAGAGAGGGACCTCAAAGGTCAGTCTTCAGTCACACAGCTGATCACTGTAGACCAGGACTCTGTCAAGGACAGAGATGTAGGAAGGGGGCAGCCAACCAAGTCCTGAAGTAGCTACCAAAAAAGAGATTTTAAGGAACTGGGATTCAGAGGGAACACAGATGGAGGTGTGAAGATAGGAGGCACTGTGGACCTCTGAGGAACTTTGGCTCTTTCCTCTCCCTCTGACTTTCGAAGTCTAGAGAGGTAGACAGAGCACACCGGGTGGATATCCGAGAAGCCAACATGTACTTCCTGATTGAGGCCACCATCGCCTTATCTGTCTCCTTCATCATCAACTTGTTTGTCATGGCTGTCTTTGGTCAGGCCTTCTACCAGCAAACCAACCAGGATGCGGTAAGCCACACTGTTCCCATGTGCCAGCTGTGCCACACACATCTGCCCTCCAGCTTTGCCAGGGACTCTAGGCCATGTAATGGCATCTTCCAGAGTCTCCATCATACTCTAGGCTCTAGGCCCTGATCATCTCCACTGTCACAAGAGAGGGTGCTATTCGCTCAGTAAATAATGATTGCTTCTTTGCTTACACCAGGCTTCACCCCAGAGCCTAGGTTAAAGTAAGTAATGATTCCGGTGCCTAGCCCTGAGAAGGCTAGGGAAGCTCAGTGCAGGCCAGTGGCTGCTGATGTGATGTTGCAGGACTGGGCTAGGGGAAAAGACTTGACATTTGTGTTCCCTCTGGAGCAGGAGCAGGCTAGCTCCTGGACCTGGCTCTTGGAGATCTGGACCTGGGGCTATTACTCTCTAGGATTAGGTCTCCAACATGAGACAGGCCTTGGGTGCTTGCTAAAGACTGTCCTGTTGAAGAGGCAGTAGGGACTGTGGGATGCGGGTGGCACTTTGAAGGCCTTTCTATATGAGCCAGGGAGTATGGTGCAACCCTCCTGGGGTGTCACCCTGCTCCCTGGCATGAGGGGAGAAGACTCTATAGAAACTGTGAATCGTTTTTTTAAGATCAAGTGGCTGTAGGGCTGTGAGGAAGAGGGTGCTGTTGGTGATCCCCAGGCAATGTCAGCTCTTACTAATCCCAAAGGCAGGGTTTCCCTTTAGCCCCAGCTGGCCTGGAATTTACTATATAGACCAGGCTGGCCTGGATCTCAGAAAGATCCACCTGCCTCTACCTCTGCTGGGATATAAGGCATGTGCCACTAGACAGGCTGAATTCCTCTACATTTTAAATGTTGACAACAAATTCACACTAGGAAAGAGAACAAACAAACAAACAAAAATCCAACTATTAGCCAAAGTGTCTGGCCAGATTCAGCCAGGTGCCTGTTTGTAGCAGGGTCAA
>NW_008360326.1:4487203-4488957 GCF_000622305.1 Nannospalax galili
TGGGGTTGTCTTATTTTCCAGTACTAAGTGTGTACTTCCCACGTTCCTCTACTGACTCCACCGCAGTTCAACATCTGTGCGAACAGCAGCCTCCGAGACTACGCCAAGATCTTCCCCAGGGACAACCACACAGTGTCAGTGGACATTTACCAAGGGGTAAGTGGCCGGGGGTGGGGGCAGAGCCAGGAGCGGTACCTTGCCTGGCCCCGCCCACCATGGGGCGTTTCGTGGGCGGGTCTCGGCCTGACCACACCCGGTCCCTGCAGGGTGTGATCCTAGGCTGCCTCTTCGGTCCCACAGCCCTCTACATCTGGGCGGTGGGTCTCCTGGCAGCTGGGCAGAGTTCCACTATGACCGGCACCTACGCGGGACAGTTCGTGATGGAGGTGGGCACTGAAGACACACGGGCCAAGGACAGCAGTCACGCTGCTGGAGGCTCGGATACTGGGCTTTGCCAGGCTACTGATGAGAAAACAGCTGAAGAGGGGCGAGGGGACAGACAGAAGCCTTTCCCAAAACCATGTTCAGAAACAGTTATGGGAACCCCCGTTTTCCCGCCCATCCTCTCCCTACCAACCAGGGTCACAGCTGTTCCCATTTACGAGATGGACAAATGGCATGGGGTGTAGCCAGGAAGTTTGAGACACCCAAGGGTGCTCCGCTCCACCAAGGTGTTTGCTCCCACCCAGGGCTTTCTGAGGCTGAGGTGGTCCCGCTTTGCACGTGTCCTCCTCACTCGCTCCTGCGCCATCCTGCCCACAGTGCTGGTGGCCATCTTCCGAGATCTGAAGGACCTGTCTGGCCTCAACGACCTGCTCAATGTCCTGCAGAGTCTCCTGGTGAGATGGGTGGTCCAAGCAAGCCACCCATCCCACCCCCATATGGAGCCCACGCAGCCTGCCAGGCTAAAGCTCACAGGATCCCACAGCCACCTAGGGAGCAAGAGTCCCCAGTGCCCACTCCACAGAGGGAAAACCAATGTATGCGTTTAGGCGACTGGAGGCTGAGCTGGGATTGAAACTCCAGCAGCAGGGGCCAGAGTCCCTCCAGCTTTGTAAGGCATACAGATGAGACTCCCCAGAGCTTAGGAAAATTTAGACAAAGGCTCCCCACCCCACCAGGTAGAAGACAGTCACCCCTATCCCACTCCCTTCGTGCTGTACCAGAGGGCAGGGTCCCTCAGTCTCCACCACTCTCCATAGCTGCCCTTTGCTGTGCTGCCCATACTGACCTTCACCAGCATGCCGGCAGTCATGCAGGAGTTCGCCAATGGCCTGTGAGTACTCCCATTCCAAGCTGGATCGTGTTCCATACTCACAAACACTCAGAGACAGGAACTATTATCCCCATCAGCCCCATGAAACAGACGCCCAGAGAAGTTAAAGAGCTTGCCCACAGTCACACAGCTGCCACGTTTGGGAAGAAGGACTTGGTGGGCCCTGTTCCTAGAACTTGAGCTCACCTATATAGACCACACCTCTTACCAAGTCCTGCCAGTGTGGGGTCTGGAGGGTCCAAGGACGTGAACAGGCGACCTGTCTGTTCCAGGTCCCACAGGCCAGAGAAGAAGAGTACCTGTACCCTGTCCCCAGCTCTAGGTTGGCTGTGGGCACAGGGGCTTGGAACACTGTGTGTGTGTGTGTGTGTGTGTGTGTGAGAGAGAGAGAGAGAGAGAGAGAGAGAGAGAGAGAGAGAGAGAGAGATCGAGGGGGCTCCACTACCTTCACCCCCCCCCCCCCTCAGGGTGAGAGAGC
>NW_008360326.1:4489139-4501202 GCF_000622305.1 Nannospalax galili
GTGTTTGGGTGTGTGTGAGAGAGAGAGAGAGAGAGAGAGAGAGAGAGAGAGAGAGAGAGAGAGAGATCCAGGTGGTTCAACTGCATTCAGCCCCTCCTGCCCTCAGGTTGAGCAAGGCCATCACTTCCTGCATCATGACACTGATCTGTGCCTTCAACCTCTACTTCGTGGTCAGCTACCTGCCCAGTCTCCCACACCCTGCCTATTTTGGCCTTGTAGCTCTGCTGGCAGTAGCCTATGTGGGCCTCACTGTCTATCTGGTACTGTGGAGGCATGGGATGGGGAGGCTAGGGAGGGGTTGAGAGCCAGAGGATAGGAGAAGGAGACATATGGGACTTCTGCCGAGGTCTGGCCTCTCCTCCACTCACAGTAGCCCTTTCCCAGGCCTGGACCTGTTGCATTGCCCATGGAGCAGCCTTTCTGATCCACAGCTCTCACCAGCACTTCCTGTATGGGCTCCCAGAAGAGAAGCCAGAGGATGGGGAGCAGTCTGGGTAAGCCCCACCCAGGGCCTGACTGGAAGGTGGAATAAGGGGCACCCTGGCCCACAGGATACAGCAGGCAAGGAGACAGAGCAAGACAGTGGGAGGCCTACCACCAAGGCTTTACTTACCCTTTCCAGTTTAGACAAGCGCTTCACCTCTGAGTCTCAACGTACTCATCTGTAGCTACACCCATCTTATCATGGATGTAAGAGAACACAGTATTTGGCCCTTGGTACCTAAAAATTACACAAAAACCATTTATTTGGTGTATTCTTGTAATTTCAGAACTTGGGAGGTTGAGGCAGGAGGGCAGTGAGTTCCAGGATAGTTAGTAACTACATACCCAGACTTTGTCTAAAAAACCAAAAATTTTTTTCTTTTTTTTCGTGTTTTTGAGACAGGGTCTCCCTATAGCCCCAGCCGTCCTGGACTCACTATGTAGACCAGGCTGGCCTTGAACTCACAGAGATCCACCTGCCTCTGCCTCCCGAGTGCTGGGATTAAAGGTGTGCGCCACCACACCCGGCTAAAAACAAAATTTTTTAAAGCTGGCCTGTTGGCTAACTTCTGTAATCCATCCCAGAATTTAGAAGATGGAGGCAGAAGGATAAGGAAGGAGTTCAAGGTCATTCTCAGCTACATAGTGAGTTCAAGCCAACCTGGGCCAACTTTAGACCCTGTCTCAAGGGGGAAAAATCCTGACAAGGGGATGGAGAGATGACTCATTGGTTAAGAGCATTGGCTACCCTTGTAGAAGACCCAGGTTCGGGTCCCAGCACTCACATGGTGGCTAACAATGATCTGTAACTCTGGCCCAGGGAATCCTAGATCTGACATCCTCTTCTGTCCTCCGCTGGCATTGCACAACAGGGGTGCACTTAACCTACATGCAGCCAATTCACTCATACACGTAAAATAAAATAAGGTCCAGCATGTTGGCACAGGCCTTTAGTCCCAGCACTTGGGAGGCAGAGGCAGAGCCAGATGGATCACTGTGAGTTCAAGGCCAGCATGAGTTCAAGGATGGATCGCTGTGAGTTCAAGGAAAATCTAAAATGTCACACACACACACACACACACACACACACACACACACACACACAATCTGATACTCTCCTACTCTAGCAGTCTCTCTGTTGCACCTGAAACCCATTTAGCAGGCAGTGAAAACCTAAAAGCGGTTCCATTGCTTTCAGGTGGCAGGTCATAAGGAACCCCAGAGTCATGCCTTCGAGGCCCAGTTCATTTGCCATCTCCCCAGGGGACCAGGCAGACAGGACTCCCACGCCGCCCAGTTAATGTTCCCTGAGCTCCGACTCCCAGCTCCCCCTAGGGGCAGGTACGGTCCCGAGCGCCTGCACGCCCTCCTAAGCCTCATCAACCCTTCAGGGACAAACGAAACAAATGGTGCTCTGGGCTAGCGACCTAGAAGCACAGAATCCACCTCCGTACAGATTGGGGATAGCCTAATGGGCAGGGATCCCCTTCCTCCGCAGCTAGCGGCCGGTACCTCTTCGTCCTGTGCCGAGCCAGCACTTGACAGACGCTCCCTAGGCGGTTTCTAGGCTCCCCTAAGTCCCTCCTCTCGACTCCAGCTCCGGTTCCTCGCACCCCAGCCGGGAAGCTGCGAAGCGCAGCTGCAAGGAGAGAGTCTCCCCTGAGCTTTTCCGCTGAGTTGAGCCTGGGGCAGGTTCGGGGCCTGAAAGTAACCCCGATTTCCTGGAACCCAGCTGGGTAGGCTGGCCGGTTGGGCGCTCGGGTTGGGGTGCTTGTTTATGAGAATTTCTTCTTTCTTAAAAGGGAAACAAAGAGAGTGGGGCCCGAAGGAGAGAGGCTATAGACTGGTCTGGTGCAACCAGGGCAGCTACCAGAGGGTGCTTGGGCCAGAGCCAACACACACACACTATGGTGGGTCTTGTTCCTGGAGAAAATGACCCCCATGATAGAAGAGAGGAGGCACGGTAGTGAACTGAATCTCAAAGATCTCTCTTCAGCTCCTAAGTGTCCCCTCCCCCCCTACCTGCGGCCCTCCCCTCTGGTCAATTCACTTGGCATTAATTGGGTGCCTTTTTGTGCGAGTCCCTATGCTGGTGGTGGGAGGAAGGCAAAGTCCCGAATTAAAAAGAATGTCAGCTGTCAAGGAGCTCACACCAGAGAGGGGGTAACTGACTTTATAAACAAGGACAAGTCACTCTTCAGGATGAGGCCAAGGACACCTGACCTAGTGAGGTCAGAGCTGGAGCAGAATTCTGAAACTAAATAAGAAAAGGGCAGTCATAGAGTGAGTGTGCCAGAGTAGGAGTCTGGTTTGTGCACAGTTCTCAGATGCTGTGGGGTGGAACGGGACTGGGGACCTAGAACGATGGGCAGACTGAACATATGAATAGTTAAGCCTAGGACTTGTGCTCAGAGAAGATAAAGTTGGTTCAGTGTTTAAGAGCCCGTGCTGCTCTTCCAGAGAATCTGAGTTTGCTTTCCAGCACCCACATGGGTAGGGTCAGAATTGCCTATAACTCTAGCTCCAGGGGATTCCAGGGGCCCTCACCTGTCTTTTGTGGGTACATGCACACACATGGCATTCATTCAAAGGCACTCATACATACCCATAAATAAAAATAAGAAAAATAAAAAATTTAAAAGAGGGGGCTAGAGAGATGGCTCAGCAGTGAAGAACACCGGCTGTTCTTGCAGAAGACCCAAGTTCGAATCCTGTAATTCCAATTCCAGGGGATCCAACAGCCTCTTCTCTCCTCCTCAGGCGTTGCACAACACAGGTGCACTTACCTACATGCAGGCAATACAAGCATACGTATAAGATAAAAATAATAAAATATATTTTTTAAAAATTTAAAAGATGAGGGCCAGCTAAGGGAACTACTATGGGCCTGTGTCCAGCAACAAGTTAAGGCCTATTATTTCCAGCCAGAGAGGCCTCTGCTCAGTGCTAACTCCATCTCTGTGACTGCTGGTAGAACCAGCTCCCTAGCTCATCACACTGAACCTGAGGGAAGAGGCCTGCCTTAGAGTTTTCCTGGAAGCTCCATAGGCCCTGGATGGGCATGACCTGACACCTAGTTGTTTCCCAGGAGCATGCTGGGGGAGTCCTGCCAGCCCTTCTGGAATGGTCCAGCCCCATTCCAAGTGGGAAACTGAGGTTCAGGATGGAGAAGACACTTGTCCTCAGCCGTATTAGACCCTGCTGAGTAGGTTTCTCCCCGCCTCTCTCTGGGAAGTCACACTATTGTTCCTCCTTGGGATGCAAAGTCATTTAAATAATCATAGATATTGTAGGATAAAACCCCCTGCCCAACTGCTGGGGAAGGGGAGACACCAGCAAAATGTGGTTGGCCCTCCACAATCCCCCTGAGAAACTTAAAGAACTACCTTCACCTACTGACTTTCAATTCAGCAGTACCCCATCACCGTAGGCTAAGGGGCTCCTGGAAGATGCTCCCCACCTGGGCTGTCTCTCTTCCTTAAAGGGGCTGCTAAGGTCTGGAGGGGACAGTGTGTTGGGATGGATCCTGAGAGTTGTTAGCTTAGGTGGTCAGTTTGTGAATGTTGGGGGACAGGGGGTGGGGAATAACAGGAATCATGGCAGCAGCCCTGGCCTGGTGCTTGGTGCTGCTACTGGATAGCCAGACTGGGTTGGGGATTGTCCTACCCAAGCCAGGGGTTCATACAATCTCTGGCCTTAAGGGAACAGCCCTGCCTGCATCCCAAGAGAAAGCTAAGGCTTCCCTCCACCCCCCACCCCCCGGGGAGACCGGCTTTTTTCTGGTGCAAAGGCCTGGGCTCATTCCGAGGTGCGCCTAAGCTCAGCAAGGACGGGACCTAGACTAGGACTTCCAACACACTGAAGATGAAGACTGTGAAGTGTTACTGTTAAGGGGTAATAGGGGTTCCCTCCTGGAGATCTAGTCTCTTGACCAGGAGTTTTCTTTTAATGGGCCTTTATTGCTACTATAACATAATGATGGTGGCCCTACTACATCAAGTGGAGAAGCAGGGGTCCGGGATCAACCTCCCACACTCCCCACAGGGCCAGGGCACCAAGCTGGCAGATGATGGGGCTGTCCTCCCGGCCAGGCCCCAGCCCACCCACTCTCCGCTGAACGTGCACAGCCCAAGCTCTCAGAGCTGGGACCCAACAGGACACGCCTGGCCTTGGAAGCCAGAGCAAGGATGAAGTGCCGAGGCGTGTTTGTCAAGGTTGGGCGTTATTATTTTTTAAACTGTGAACACAAAATAGTAATGACGAATGAAAAGAACTTTGTAAACAGGGAAAAACGACCGGCAGCCCTCGAGGCCCACTACTGGAGGCTTCCTTCGAGAAGACCACGTGTGCAAACAGACACACTGCTGGGGTGTTTTGCCACAGATCTAGACAGGTGTGTTTAGAATCTTCTAAACAATTGCAGTCCCAGACTCCCAAGGGTCCATTCTCCACGGGCGTCCCGCTGGGCACTTTGGAAGAGAGCCAGCGCTGGAACTCCTCTCTAAAAATCAGATTAGAGGCAGGGGACTGGGGAAGGCTGCTGGACAAGATGGCATTCCTTCTAAACGGATACGATTTGGCTCTGCGGCAGGGAGAGGAAGCCGATTCCAAGAGGAGGGAACAGCACCGAACTCTTGGCTTCTCCCTGCAGAAATGCACTAGGTGGCTGGGAATGGGGAGGAGGTCTGGACTTGCCATGAGACAGGTGAGACAGTCAGAAAGGTAGGCGGGGAATGTAATGCAATGCTCACACCCTGATAGTTACAGTTGGATCGAGAATATAATTTGGAGCCAGAGAATTGGACCTGAGTTGATTCCCAGTACCCAGACTGCTCACAACTGCCAGTACCACCAGCTCTAGGGGATCCAACGCCCTCTTCTGATCTCCGAGGTATACACACACACACACACACACACACACACACACACACACACACACACATAGAAATAAATCCTTTTTTCTTAAATCCACACTTTTTGGTGGATTTGCATAGCTATTTGTAGCTGGCAAAGAACAATTTTGCTGGTTCTAGACATCCACAACATTGGGCAAAAGACTCATTTGGGGGTCAACGAGATGGCTGAGCGGGTTTGCTAAACCTGATAATCCTGAGTTCGACCCCCCAGGACTCACAATGGTAGAAAAGAACCATTGATCTCCACGAAAGCGCCACGATAACGCACACACCCCCTTTCCCCCACATAAATAAATGTAATTTAAAAAATTTAAAGCTCCATTTTATAGAAAACCAGCATTATCCCATTTCCCAGATGGGCAAACCGAGAGGCGGAGTCAGACCCTCGGAATGCGCGGAGGCGGAGCCGCGCCGCCCTCGGGCACTCCAGGACCCGGTGCTCGGGGCGGGCCTTAGCCCCCGGGCTCCGCCACCTCGCAGCTGCCAGCCCTGCCACGCAGCCGCAGAGGCTGGGTCCCGCCGGCGCGCCGCAGGAAAGGAGGCGACGCCCCCTGGCTCTCGGCAGGAACCCGGGGCCGCCTCCCCGCCCGCCGAGCCGCGCGGGCCCCAGAAGTGATGAAAGCCGCGGCCGAGTCCAGGTCACGCCGTAGCCGTTGCCCTTTTAAGGGGGAGCCTTGAAACGGCGCCTGGGTTCCATGTTTGCATCCGCCTCGCGGGGAGGAAACTCCATGTTGTAACAAAGTTTCCTCCGCGCCCCCTCCCTCCCCCGCCCCCTTAGAACCTGGCTCCCCTCCCCTCTGAAGCTCGCGGGGATCCCTCCCTCCCACCCTCCCCTCCCCCCCGCGCCCCGATTCCGGCCCGAGCCGGGGGGGAGGCCGGGCGCCCGGGCCAGAGTCCGGCCGGAGCGGAGCGCGCCCGGCCCCATGGACAGCTCGGCAGTCATTACTCAGATCAGCAAGGAGGAGGCGCGGGGCCCGCTGCGGGGCAAAGGTACGGGGCGCGGCGGGAAGGGAGGAGGACAGGATCGGGACCTTTCCCGTCGCTGCAGCTGCTGCCACCGCCCCAGGCGCCCGCCTCGGCGGAGCGGGAGCTCGCAGCCTTGGGACCGGGAGAGTTTGAACTCCGGGAGTCTGAGACGCTGGGCGGGGCCTGGCGCCTGCAGAGCGCTTCCGCTTGCTTTTAGTGGGGAAACTAAGGCCTCAGCGGAGAGAGGGGCTCCGGGCTGGCGGTTCCCGGACGGCGCCCCCTCCCCCCAGTTTGGCGCCAATGGGGCTGGAAGATGGGGGGGTGAGGCGGCCGCCTTTGGGCGGCCCGCTGAGGCTCCGCCCCCTCTAGGCAGTGGTAGGGTCCCGGCTCCGGAAGGGGCGCCGAAGTGACAGCCTGCTGGGGAGCCTGGGAAGGATCTCCCGCCAACAAGCAGCCACGTTTCCCCAAACTTGCGCATCTCGCGTGGAGGTGCCCACACCCTTGAAGGCACAGACAGGGGCCAGCACTTGCAAGACAAGGTTGCGCGCCTTACGTCCAGCTGGGCACGCGGCGCCCGGGTTGCAGGCCAGTCGGTGACCCGCCCGTGCGCCCACCCTGGAAGCCGCGCCGTCTGCGGACGCTGCGCCCCTGGGGGCTGGCCTGGGTGGGGGTCCACCTTCTACTCTGGCCTAGCTTCGCTGGGGGTTGGGGACAGAGGTGATTAGGAAAGGGTGGGGTGGCTGTCAATCAGAAGGCTGCCCCGATGCAGGTCTGAGGTTGAGGCGGGGTGGGGTGGGGCTGACAGATGGCCCTGGGACACTGGTCTAGGGCCCAGCCTGAATGAGGACTTTGGACCCACGGGTGGAAAGAATGGAGGGCGAGTGGGAGTGGACGACAGGGCCCCAAGCCCTGGCCTTCCTGAGCAGGGACTGCTCAGGTAAGATGGGTTGGGTCTGGTGGTTAAAACCAACCCAGAGAAAAAGAGAAAGCACCAGTCTTCTGCCCCCTCCTCCAGACAGCCTTCTCCCCCAAGTGCCTGCCTCCTTATCCACACCAGATTTCCTTGTGGAGGAGCAACAGGGGCCCCGGAGCCAAGCAGAATGGGGCCCCTGGCAGGGTCATTTCATGGAGGGCCAGAGTCACCCTGGTGTGTCTCCCTTACTGAAGGGTGGACAGCCAAGTTCACTGACCCAGGGCTTGGCTCTCTTACCTGCACACCTCTGCAGGGCAGTGTGCAGGTTCCTAACCCAGGCCCTCCTGTTTCAGGTGATCAGAAGCCAGCAGCTTCCCAGAAGCCCCGAAACCGGGGCATTCTCCACTCTCTCTTCTGCTGTGTCTGCCGAGATGATGGGGAGGCCCTGCCTGCCCACAGTGGGGCTCCCCTGCTGGTGGAGGAGAATGGCGCCATCCCGAAGGTGTGTGATTGCTGGGAGGGAGCTGCAGGGACACCTGGGCCCAGCTGGGAGTGGACTTGTGGGAAGGGGCTGTAGGGTAAATTTTTCTGACACACCCGCAGACCCTAGAATGTTCTGAGACCTGGGGAAGCCTCCCGACAAGTCACGCCCCTTCTTAAGACCCCACCCCTTCTGGCACCTGCCCATAGCTGTTGCTTGCTAGCAAACCTTTGAATATCCCCCTTGTAGATGGGAACTTAATGAGGTGAGGAAGAGAGATCCAGAGATCCTACCCGTGGCCCACAGTTGGCAGAGCTAAACCTGGGAAGGGGGTAGAATGTTTGGGTGGGTCCTCAGGTAGAGAGCCAGGGGAAAGAAACCCCTGTAAGAGGTGCCCACCCAGCCCCAACCCTCCCCACAGCAGACCCCAGTCCAGTACCTGCTTCCCGAGGCCAAGGCCCAGGACTCAGACAAGATCTGCGTGGTCATCGACCTGGATGAGACACTGGTGCACAGCTCCTTCAAGGTGGGCCCTGCCCAGCAGCCCTCAACCCAAAATCTCCGAGGGGCGCCTACCCTGGCCAGGGAGGGAGGTCTCTGCTGGACTCCTACCCCTGGGGCTCCCAGCACCACTCCAGCCTCTCTTTTCTCCTCACAGCCAGTGAACAATGCTGACTTCATCATCCCTGTGGAGATTGATGGGGTGGTTCACCAGGTGAGGGGCAGGGGAAGGAGGGGGCTTGACACATGCAATCCACACCCCAGGCACCTCCCACCAATCCTGAGAGAGCCCCAGATGGGGCTTTGATAGATGGGGAATGCTCAAAGCCCAAAGAAAGTGTGAAACTTACCCAAGGTGACCCAGAACCCCAGGGATAGGGACAGACTCCCAGGCCTGCAGAATGGGCTCCTCTTGGCCCTGTCTTGCCAAGCCCTCATGCTCCTACTGCCCGGGACCCAGTTCAAGTAATTCAGGATAGGTTGTGGTGCTGTCCAGCCTGTTCTCCATTACTTGGCTCGGGGACCGGTGCCCTGCAGCCTTGGGGTAAGAGGGCTGACCCAGGTTCCTGCATTTGGCTGAAACCAAGGTGGGAAAGGGACTGGGAATTAGTGATTCCACTAGGTGAGGTAGGACCACTGAAATCTCATTCTGATTCTCTTTGGGGAAGGATGGTGGTTGGGACAGCTCACAGGCCCTGGCTTTGGGAATCCACAGATCTCCGGACTAGTCTCCTTGGGTTCCCCTGCTTCCACCAATATTCCTGCCCAGGCCTTGTTCCTCATCCCCAGCCTGTGGGCCAGCAGTCCCCTCACTGGCTCACTCCCCAGGTCTATGTGTTGAAGCGGCCTCATGTGGATGAGTTCCTGCAGCGAATGGGCGAGCTCTTTGAATGTGTGCTGTTCACTGCCAGCCTTGCCAAGGTGAGCCTTTGCCAGGTGTCTGGGGCAACCAGACCTTGCCATCCACCTCCACCATGCAAGCCAGACATAGCTCAGGGCCACTACTCACCCTGGGATGACCTGCCTCTTGCCTCCAGTATGCAGACCCTGTGGCTGACCTGTTGGACAAGTGGGGAGCCTTCCGGGCCCGGCTGTTTCGAGAGTCATGTGTCTTCCATCGGGGGAACTATGTAAAAGACCTGAGCCGGCTAGGCAGAGACCTGAGGCGGGTACTCATCCTAGACAACTCGCCTGCCTCTTATGTCTTCCATCCAGACAACGCTGTGAGTGCACACAGGACCCAGAGGGGCTGGGATGGAGGACAAGTACACATGATATACTGTAATGGCTGCCTCAATATGGGATACTGTTGGGAACCTCCATCTGCTCCCATATTCTACTCACTGCTGCCTGGATTTGCTAATCATTTCATTCCACATGGGTATGGTGAGGGCTCCCCTCTGACTGGAGTCCCCATCCATCTAGCAGTTTTCAAGGTTCCAGTTTCAATTTGTTAGTGAATTGAGTAAGACCTGATTGGAATGCTAGCAAAATGAAACAATAAGGTTAAGTATTATATGTGAACATTTTGCTAGTTCGTATCTATTTCACTGACCATTTCTGTCAAGTATATGTGCAATGTAGGCAAGGGGTTTCCAGGAGTTGTGTGATCCAAGTAGTAGGTACTTAGGGGTTGGCCTGGACATGGGCCCCCTGGGCCATCTGCCCCCTTCACATCCTTCTTGTCATCTTCCCAGGTACCAGTGGCCTCGTGGTTTGACAACATGAGTGACACAGAGCTCCATGATCTCCTACCCTTCTTCGAGCAACTCAGCCGTGTGGACGACGTGTACTCAGTGCTCAGGCATCCTAGGCCTGGGAGCTAGTGAGGTGTCATGGGGCCAGGACCTGCCCCTGACTGAGGCCCATACCTCTTCCCAGCAGACTCTGTGGGCGCCTGCCTGCACTCTGTCAACAAAAGCCCTAGGCTGTGCCATATCCACAGCCCCAGGGAAACCATATCTCCCCTGCCAGCCCTGTCAGGCTGCATGGAGGAGAGCAAGCCCCTGGGCCCCTGTGTCAGTGCCTTCAAACCTCCTCCTCACTTCTTAGGGGACCCAAGGGGCCTTCTTGCTGCTTCCCCTTTCTGTCTTCTTTCTGTGCTGCCAGGATTTTCTGCTGCCAAATTGGGCCCCTTAGCCCCAGTTCTGTTTTGGGGATACAGGCAGGGTTTCTCCATGCCTTGGACCCCCAGCCTGGGAACAGTAGACACCAAGTGCCTTGTATACAGCCCCCTTCGTTGGTTAGCTTTTCCAGGTCTAGGCTCACCTGGGAAGAATCAGTTGGTCTCTTCCCTCCCTACCTCCCTCCTGAGATGACAGTACCCCATCAATTTCTGCATGGGAGGAAGAGGGAGATCTGTTACCATGTATGAAGGGAGCAGGGGACCTTCCTTAGGGACCCCACAGTCTAACTTGTCCAAGGCTGATGGCTGCTCTCCATATCACTTAAGCCCTGGCTCCCTTACTTCTGTCTTAACCTCCCTGAAGCCCTGGGGCTTGGCTTCCCCTGGCTCTGAGGAGCATAGGCAGGACTCCCCTGTGGTGCCATATAAATATGTATATGTGTATATAGATTTTTAAGGGAAGGAGAGAGGAAAGGGTGGGAGTAGACCCTCCTCCTTTACCCCTTCCCTGGGCCCAGAAATTGGGGGGAGGGAGGGAAAGGATTTTTACATTTTTTAAAGTACTATTTTCTGAATGGAACAAGATGGACTGAGGGTGTCACAGGCCCTATCTTCTGTCTGTCCCAGCTCTTTTGCTCTATTCATTCAAAAAACATTAAGCAGAGCACCTTCTGTGCCCAGGGGTGAGCTAGTCCCACCAGCTGAGGTGTGGGGTGGGGTTCTCCACCCTGTCATTGATGCCTCATCCCTAAGCCCCAAACTTCACCAGTGCCTTCAGGGTATCTGCAGGAGGTGGAGCCTTGTGGAGTTTGGGGGGTCTCCAAGACTCCCACCAAGCTGTCCCTTTAGGTGCCAGTTCACCCCTGCAACCTCCTCTGCTGGCTGGGGGTGGCTCCCAGAACACTGTGCCTTCCAACTCTGACTTGTTTCTGAAGCTCCTCCCCACACCTGCTGAGTCTGGAGGTCAAGGCCTGGGGCTTTCTCCCCAGGGTCTGAGGGTTAAATGAACCCACAAACCAAGGGAGTTGGTGGGGGGAGGGGTTGGCCTGAATTGGATGACTGCCCATTTAAGTGCCTTCTCTGTGACTTCAGCGCCTCACTGTGTGAGAACTAAAGAGAAAGCCAGATCCCTTCCCTAATCTGCCTCTGTGGTTTTTGGGGAAGGGGTTTTGAGTGGGTCAGTGTCCCACCCCTGTGACTGCAGTGGCTATTTCAGCACTGTTCTGGGAGGAGGGAGGTTGGCAGGGAGGGGCTGTCTGGGTACTGAAAATCCGGTGACAGTGGTGCAGCTTTGAAATGAACTGTGATCCAGGGGCACTACTGAAATGTTCCTCTCAGCCTCCTCAGTGGTTTGATCTGTAAAATGGAGACAGTCCCTTTTTGCAGACTTCATTAAGTCCTGGATGCTGATTCAAAAATGATTAGCAATAAAACGAGATGGCTCAGCAGGTGAAGGCAACTTTCCACCAAGTCTGGCAATCTGAGTTCAATCCCTGGAATCCACATGGTGGAAGGAGAGTACCAGTACCTATGCCTGAAAGTTCTTTGACCTCCACACAAGCACGCTAAGTAAATAAACAATAAAAACAGCGAAGTCAAGGTCGTTGGAATGCGGGGCGGGGAGACTGAAGGCCAGGCAGACTAGAGGGGGCCTCCGAGGCCTTCCAGGCAGTGCCCC
>NW_008360326.1:4501233-4501741 GCF_000622305.1 Nannospalax galili
CCCGCGCGCGGAGGGTCCGCCAGCTCCTCCCGGGTGCCCTTCCTGCCCGCGTTGGCCGCGCCCTGCCACACCTCCCCCGGAGCCTGTCAGAGCCCCGCCCCGGCCTGGCAGGAAGTACCCAGCCGCGGCCGATACCGCCGCTAGGGGCCTCCCTGTGCTCTTGGATACCGGGACTTGGAAGGCTCCGCGTACACTGAGTCGAGTTATTCACCGCTGCTCTGAAAATGTGGAGCTCCAGGCGTCCCCCGCCACAGGAAGGAGAGTGTACCCCTCCCAAATGTTGGTGAAAAACATAAAAATCAGGAGCCATGAAGCCTCTCAGGCAAGTCACGTCTCAGGCAGGTCACATACCGGTCAAGAATTCCAACTTGCCGATAAGTAAGCTTCATGGCCGAGACATCTCCAACTCACTGATAAGTAAGTTTTATGGTTAAAACATCTGGCTTAATGATAAGTAAGCCCCCCCCCCCCCCCCCTCCCTATACAATTTTTTAAAAGTTTAAACTAG
>NW_008360326.1:4509493-4523073 GCF_000622305.1 Nannospalax galili
GGCTGAGACATCTCCAACTCACTGGATAAGTAAGTTTATGGTTGAAACATCTGGCTTAATGATAAGTAAGCCCCCCCGCTCTCCCTATAGCATTTTGTAATAGTTTAAACTAACCAATAACCACGCTTCTGCTTCTGTAAACTGCTTCTGCTCCTATAAAGACCCCAAACCCCAGACCTGGGGCGCGCTTCTCCCTTTGTCAGGAGTTGTGCCCACAGGTACCTGTGTAAAATAAAAGCCTCTTGCTATTGCAACTCGAGGGCCCGACTTGTCCTTTGTGGTTTCAATTTTACATTGGTCTCTGTTCCCCAGCTCCGCCTCCCCAGTCCCACTCCTTCCACATCACCCTCTCGCCCAGTCTAGCCCTGAGTCTCCTTTGCTTTAAATGGGGGGCGGGAGCGCATCAGCACAGGATTGTGAAACCGTCCTTTATCCCAGCCTGTCCGCTCCACCCCACCCCACTACTTCTACTGCGTTGAAAAGGGCCGGGAAAAGCACCCACCTGAAGAGGGAAGCCTGCCTTGGCGTCAGCTCTGGTCTGGGGCTGGATGGGTTAGGAGAGCCTTTGGCAAGATATATATCCAGCCCCTGGCCTCGGTCCGCCCTCAGTGAGGATCCTGCTTTGCTTCCAGCTCTTTATGCAAAGAGCAGGCGTCTCAGATTTGCATCCCAGAGGCCGGACACGCAGAGCGCCAGCTTCCAGTGAGACTCACAAGTTCCCCTCCACCCCACAACCGCAAAACCTCTGCCCACGCAGAGTACAACTTAACCACGTGTGGGTGCTTCCTTGTGTCAGGCACAATGCCAGGAGCAGGCTGTGCCTCTGCTCTCAAGGAATTCACCCCAGTGCAATAAGCAGATTATTTCCAGAGAGGTGGAGATGTATATACGACATAAGTGAGTGTTCTTTCTCCTCTGAATGTGAACCCCTAAGTGGCTTGTTCTAAACATATTTCTGAATTAAAATATGCTTAATTAAAAGACTCAAAAAGAGAAAAAAACATTTAACCATAGAGGGTCCAGATGTCAATGCCACTTATAATTTACAAAAGTACTACAGCACCCTCGTCTTGACTTGGCTTTGATCCTTGTTCAAAATCTCTCTTAACAGTAGGGCCTGGGTGTAGCTACTGGCAGAATGCTTGCCTAGCATGCCTGAGGCCTGGAATTTGATCCCAGTACTGAAAAAAATCTGATAGCAAATCAGAAAGTCTCCTGAATTACTTATTCTGCCTCCACTTCCTCATTTCCCTGCTGTGATCCTTTCTAAGGTGACATTACACATGGCTTGTGTCTCCAGTTGATTGGGGTCTCCAGATCTTCCAGGCCCCCTCCTTATTTTGTTTGTTTATTGTATATGTATGTGTGTATGTACATGCCTGCGCTTGTGCCTGCAGGCCTGGGCCATAGCTCTCATGTGGAGGTCAGAGGACAACTTACAGGCATCAGCTCTCTTCTTCCATCATATGAGGTCCCAGGTTCGAACTCAGGTCATCAGGCTTGGTGACAGGCACCTTTACCTTTTGAGCCATCCCTTCTTTTTTTCTTTTTTAGTGCTGGGAATTGAACCTAGGGTCTTACACAGTGTTAGGCAAATGCTCTGCCACTGAGCTATATTGCCAGCCCCAACCCAGTCACAAGGGCAGGCAATGAGAAATAACATTACACAGACATGTGAATCCAGCACTCAATACTGAGACTTCAGTACTGAGGGTAAGTACTAAGTAAGAATGAATGAACTCTGGAGGAGCTGCCACAGCTGACTGCTTCATCTCTGAGTAGTCAATACATGAGAAAACTTAAGAGACTTGTATTTTCTTGTTATGAAGACTTGGAGAGCCTCCTGCCCCACCTTCCCAAGTGCTGAGATTATAGACGTATGCCACTATGTACAGCAATTTAGAGACCTTTTCACAGCAGAGTACTGAACTCTGCTTAGGCCAATCAAGATGTAAGCAAAGTTAGCTGGAGAGATGATTCAGCAGTTAAGAGCACTTGCTGTAGTTCCAGAGGACTTGAGTTTAGTTCCCAGTACCCAAGTAAGGTGGTTCACAATCACCTGTAACAGTAACTCCAGGGGAATCCTACGCCCTCTTCTGGTCTCCTTGGGCACCTACCCACATATGGCATACATTCACATAGACACATGTACATATACATAAATAAAAATAAATCTTTTTTTTTTTTTTTTTTTGGTCTTTTTGAGACAGGGTCTCCCTGTAGCCCCAGCTGGCCTGGAACTCACTATGTAGATCAGGCTGGCCTTGAACTCACAGAGATCCACCTGCCTCTGCCTCCCGAGTGCTGGGATTAAAGGCGTGCACCACCACACCCAGCAAATAAATCTTTTAAAAATATTTTATTTATTTATTTATTTAATTTACTTTTGTCTTTTTGAAGCAGGGTCTCCCTGTAGCCCCAGCTGTCCTGGAACTCTCTATGTAGACTAGGCTGGCCTTGAACTCACAGAGATCCGCCCACCTCTGCCTCCCAAGTGCTGGGACTACAGGCATGTGCCACCACGCCCAGCTTATTTATTATTTTTATGTGCATGAGTGTATTGCCTACTTGTATGTAAGTGTACCCATGTCATGCAGTGCCTACAGAAGTCAGAAGAGGGCATCAGATTCCCTGGAACTGGAGTTATGGGCAATTGTCAAGCACTCAGGAGACTGAGGCAGGAGGAAGGTGAGTTGGAGGTCAATTGGGCTACACAGCAAAACTTTGCCTCAATAAAATGAAAGACAAAAACAAAAAAATTTAAGCAAAAGACACTGGGCTTGGGGGCCTGAGGAGATGTCTCAGTGGTTAAAAGCACTGGCTGTTCTTGCAGAGGACCTGGGTTTGGACCCCAGTACCTACATGGTGGCTAACAATCAATCATTCATAACTCCAGTTCTAGGGGATCTGACATCCTCTTCTGACTTAGGACATTGCACGACACAGGTGCACTTACATACATTCAGGCAATACACTCACACATAAAATAAAAATAATAGCCGGGTGGGGTGGCACATTCCTTTAATCCCAGCACTGGGGAGGCAGAGGCAGGTGGATCTCTGTGAGTTCAAGACCTGCCTGGTCTACAAAGTGAGTTCCAGGACGGCTGGGGCTACAGGGAGACCCTGTCTCAAAAAGACAAAAAATAAGTAAATAAATAAAAATAAAAATTAAAAAAATTTTTTTTGTCTTTTTGAGATGGTTTCCCTGTAGCCCCAGCTGTCCTGAAACTCACTATGTAGACCAGGCTGGCCTTGAACTCACAGAGATCCACCTGCCTCTGCCTCCCAAGTGCTGGGATTAAAGGCGTGTGCCACCATACCTGGCTAATAAAATAATTTTTAAAAGAGACTGGGCTTGATGGGCATGGTGGTGCATGCTTTTAATCCCAGCACTCACACTCTGGAGGCAGAGGCAGGCAGATCTCTGAGTTCAAGGCCAGCCTGGTCTATATGAGAGTTCCAGGCCAGCTGTGGCTACAAGGAGACCCTGTCTCAAAAAGACCAAAAAAAAAAAAAAAAAAAAAACAGACACTGGGCTTATTGTGCCGATTTGTTTTGTGGGATCAACAAGGCTCATCTACTTTCCTAATACCTGGTGGCACCTTAACCTAAAAGGGCTGTAATTCTACCAAGGGGGCCAAGCTCCTAGTCAAATGACTGAAGAAACAAAGATGATTTCAGAGTTGTTTATTTCAACACACACAAAATCAGAATAAGCAAAAATAAGAAAAAGAAGCTGGATGTGGTGGCACATGCCTTTAATCCTAGCACTCGGCAGGCAGAGGGCAGAGGCAGGCGGATCTCTGAGTTCAAGGCCAGCCTGGTCTTATAGTGAGTTCCAGGACAGCTGGGGCTACAGGGAGAACCTGTGTCCAAAAAAAAAAAAAAAATTTTTTTTTTTTAATTTAAAAAAATGAGAGAAAGAGAGTGGTGGCGCAGGCCTTTAATCCCAGCACTTGGGAGGCAGAGGTAAGAGGATTTCTGTGAGTTCAAGGCCAGCCTGGTCTACATAGTGAGTTCCAAGACAGCTGGGGCTATAGGGAGATCCTGTCTCAAAAAGACCAAAAGAAAAAGAAAAAAAAAGAAAATGAGAAAAAGAAAATAATTTTGAGTTCTAGTGTTTAACAAAATATCACATGTCTATGGTAGAAATTGTTCAAATGGGCAGGGAGATGATGATCTCAAAAATGACATTAAAAGGTCCAGAATGTCATCAATGATAAAGCAAAGACTTTTCACTGGAGAGACCTTCCCTGGCCAATGCCAGCACAATAAATACTTGCAGAATGGAGTCACAGTGGAATGTGTCTCAAATGACAGTCTAAAGGCACTGGGATTTATAGTCCTAGAAATATTATCACTGAGTATTACAGTTCTCAAGTTTTATGTAAGCTTCCAGATGTCAATTTTTGTTTGTTTGTTACCAGGGTGATGTCAAAATTCTCTCTCTCTCTCTCTCTCTCTCTCTCTCTCTCTCTCTCTCTGGTCTTCTTTGAGACAAAACTCACAGAGATCCGCCTGCCTCTGCTTCCCAAGTGCCGGAACTAAAGGCATGCTCCACCATGCCCAGCTAAAATGATCTTGACTATCTGAGTCTCCTGTCTCCACCTCCCAAGTGCTGGGATTATAGGCATATGCCACCTGACCTGGCACTAGATGTCAATTTCTGAGGGAAAAGTTCTGGTCACTAACTATCTCATTTGCATCTTTGGATACCTTTGTCCAGGTAGTTATACATCCAGTACCAACCACTTGGCTCAGTTCCATCATGTTAGAGAAAGTTCAAAAATGGAGTTAGGGCTGTCAAAGCATAGTCACATTTATCATAACTAAAATAACTGTGGCTCACAGGAATCTGAGACAAAATACATCAGACTTCCTAGTATGAAAAAAGAAATGAAGAACAGGTAAATGACCTTAGCGCTGGCATGCTGTGAATGCCTGTGAGAGACTTCAGAATGCAGGAGGGTACACAGATACCCATTTGCACAGGGCATCCCCAGGGTATAGAATAGCAGCTCCCTGCCTGAATGAGGCTCCCAGGAGCTTGGAGGGGAGGAGTCTGCCAAGTGGCCTTAGTGACAAGGATGAATCCAAAGAGCTTCTGAGCAAACCCTCAGGGGCTACCTTAGACAGGCAGTAAGGGAAGTGATAAGTATGGTGAAATGGAGGTTGGATAAATAGCTCAGTGATTAAGAGCACTGGCTGCTCTTGCAGAGGACCCAGCACCCATATGGTGGCTAACAACTATCCATAACTCCAGTTGCAGGGGCTCTGATGCCCTCTTCTGGCCTCCATGGGCATTGCACATATGTGGTATGCTTACATATGTGCAGGAAAAATATTAATTCACACAAAACAAAAATAAGTTTTAAAAAAATGGTCAAGCCAGGCATAGTGGTGTACGCCTTTAATCCCAGCACTTGGGAGGCAGAGGCAGAGGCAGGCGGATCTCTGTGAGTTCAAGACCATCCTGGTCTCCATAGTGAATCCAGGACAGCTGAGGCTACAGGGAGACTCTGTCTCAAAAAGACCAAAAAGGAAAAAGGTGAAATGGCATCCAAGTAGGAGAAAGTGAGAAATGAGGCTGCAGACTAAGGAGTGATCTCTCATATTTTATTTTTATTTTCATTTGTTTTAATGTTCATTTATTTATTTATAGACAGGTTTTCATGTAGCCCAGGCTAGCCTCAAACTTACTATGTAGCCAAAGATGATCTTGAACTCCTAATCCTTCTGCTTCCACGTCTCAAGTAAAGGGATTACAGGCATTCACCACCAAGCTATGTTTATGGGGTGCTAGGCATCATGCATGCTAGGCAAGCACTCTACCAACTGAGATACATTACCAGCTCCTTTTTAATTTTCTGTTTTTCATTTATTTATTTTTGAAACAAGGTCTTGCTATGTAGCCCTGGCTGATCTGATACTTGATGTATAATCCAGGCTGAACTTGAACTCAGCAATTTTCCTGTCAAGTGCTGGGGTTACAGGCGTATACCACCATGCCCAATGAAAGTGGTCTTTTTCTTATAGGAATAGGGTGCCACTGAGGGGCCATTAAGGTCCCATTGAGTAGGAGAGAGGTGTGCACACACCTGCCAGCTGCACACTGGAAACTAAGTCAGGGGTTCTGAGACATAAGACCCTATTGGAAGAGCAGAGCCACAGTGCTGAAGATGGAGGATGACGCCTAAACTGGGGCAAAGGCAGAGTGAAGAGACAGGCAGAGGCAGGATGCATGCGAGAGGAGATAAATGAAGTTGGCAGGAAGTATGGCTAACCTGCTTTGGGGAGGGGTGAACAAGAAGGAGGGGCGAGAAGGAGGGGAGGAACATCTAGCTTTAGAGACGAAGCCAGTGAAAATAACTAACTGCACCCGCTGTGGAGCAGATACTCAGTGGAAGGACGGAATCAACTCCTGAAAGTTGTCCTCTGACCTATGAGCGCGCATGTGCACACACACACACACACACACACACACACACACACACACACACTGCAGGAAACAGGCACTCAGTACGATACTACTGGCAGGAGTGTAAAACTTTTAATTTGTGTGTGTGTGTGTGTGTGTGTGTGTGTGTGTCTAGTCAGAGGACAACTTTCAGGAGTTGATTCTCTTCTTCCACTGTGTGGGTTCTGGTGATCAAATTCAGATCCTCAGGCTTGGAGAAAAGGCCCACTGAGCCATCTCGTCAGTCCTGGTTGGAGGTTTTTTTGTTTGTTTTTATTTTTGTTTTTTGAGATAGCCTCTCCCTGTAACCCCAGCTGGCCTGTAACTCGCTATGTAGACCAGGCTGGCCTAGATCTCATAGAGATCCTAATGCTGGGATTAAAGGCATATGCCACCGAGCCCAGCTTGATTTGATTTTTGTTTTTTGTTTATTTGACACAAGGTCTCATGTAGCCCAGGGTGGCCTCAGGCTCACTGTGTACCCAAGAATGTAGTCATGAACTTTTGATTGCTTGCCTCTACTGCCCTAGTGCACATCTTACAACCATGCCAAGTTTAGATGATGCTGAGGATCAAACCTACGGCTTTGTCCATGGTAGGCAAACCTTCTATTAACTGCATGCGATCCCCAGCATCAACTTTGACTTTTGGATCATCTACTCTCCACCACCCAAGTGTGGGATTACAGGCATGCACCACACCTGGCTGAAAAATGTTTTGTTTTTTTACAGTATAGACACCTTTGCACCTAAGCAATACCATTTTAGGAATTCACCCTGTAGGTGACATGCATGATACTTATAACTTGGTATGTGCCAGATTATTCCTTGCATCATTGTTTATAACAGCAAAACACTTAAAACAGGACTGGAGAGAAGGCTCAGCAGTTAAGAGCACTGGTTGCTCTTACAAAAGACCCACATTCTTAGGGCTGGAGAGATGGCTCAGCGGTTAAGAACACTGGCTGTTCTTGCAGAAGACCCAGGTTCAAATCCCAGCACCCACATGGCAGCTAACAAGTGTCTGTAACTCTAGTTCCAGGGGATCCAATAGCTTCTTCTGTCCTCAGCAGGCATTGCACGACAGGTGCACTTACCTACATGCAGGCAATACACACATATACATAAAATAAAAATAATAAATTTTTTTTTAAAGACCCATGTTCTGTTCCCAGCTCCCACATGGTAGCTAACAACCATCAGTGACTCCAGTACCAGTGGACCCAATGCCCTCTTGTGGCCTCTGTGGGCACTGTATGTACATAGTGCACTTACATAGCTGCAGGCAAAACTCTCACACATTGAAAAAAAAAAGAAAAAAACTTGAAATAACTTGTATCTGTCAAGTAAACTTAACTAGTCCCTTGCTATAGCCACACCAGAGAATACTATGTGGTCATGAAAAACAACGGGATGGGAATTCACGAGCTGATGTAGAATTGGTCAATGGAACCAAGCAGGATTCATGATAGATGGGTATGATGGTACCCCTGAGATCTCAGCACTGGGAGGGCTGAGGCTAAAAGACTGCCAGTCAGGGCAACTTAGTGAGCACCTGCTTCTAACTGAAAAAAAATAAATAAATAAGAAATAAAGGTGGGAGCCAGGTATGATGACACATGCCTTTAATCCTAGCATTCAGGAGGCAGAGGCAGGCAGATCTCTGTGAATTCAAGGCCAACCTGATTCACATAGGGAGTTCCAGGTCAGCCAGGGCTGCATAGTGAGACCCTGCTTTTTTAAAAAAGAAAAACTGGCACACGCCTGTAGCCCCAGCACTTGGGAGGCAGAGGCAGGTGGATCTCTGTGAATTCAAGGCCAGCCTGGTCTACTTAGTGAGTTCCAGGACAGCTGGGGCTTACAGGGAGACCTGCTTCAAAAAGACCAAAAATAAATAAATAAAAAAACCAACCAACCAAACAAAAAGAAAAACTAGGAAAGAGTGCCAGGCGTGGTGGTGCACACCTTTAATCCCAGCACTCAGAAGGCAGAGGCAGGTGGATTTCGGTGAGTTCGAGGCTAGCCTGGTCTACATAATAAGTTAGCGAGTTCCAGGCCAGCTGGAGCTACAGGGAGACTCTGTCTCAAAAATGCCAAAAAAACAAAAAGAAAAACTAAGAAAGAAAAAAGCCTGGTGCTGTAGCTCAGTGATAGAGTGCTGTCTCAAATATCAAGGCCTGGGTCCAATCTCCCCTGCTGAAAAAAAAACTTATGTCAATGGTAATGGCACATTTCTGCTAAGGAGACGTATAAAAGTAGACACAAATACATATTTGTACGTATGGCTAATCCTGGAGAATGGGCTAGGAGGCTGACAGTCATCCAAGACAAGGAGGAACACATTTTATTACACATAATTGTATTTTAACTATTATACTTATACTAAGTATATTTAACTTTTAAAACAAAAATCAGTTTGATGGCCAGCAAGATGACTCAAGTGGGTGCTTGCCATCAAGTTTGAGAACCTATGTGGTGGAAGAAGAGAACTGACCACTGCAAGTTGTTCTTGGACCTCTACATGTGATTTCTGGCAGATATGCTCCTCCAAAAAAATAAATAAATGTAATAATTAATTTTTTAAAAACTCACTTTGAGGCCAGGCGTGGTGGTGCACGCCTTTAGTCCCAGCACTTGGGAGGCAGAGGCAGGTGGATCTCTGTGAGTTTTGTCTTTTTGTTGCTTGTTTTTTGACAAGGTCTCCCTAGTCACAGCCCATCTGGAAGTCACAATGTGAACCAGGGTGGCCTCAATCTTGCACAGACCCACCTGCCTCTGCCTCCTGAGGGCTGGGACTGGATTAAAGGTGTACAATACCATACCCGGCCATTGTTGGTTTGTTTGTTTGTTTTAAATATTTTATTTATTATTATTTTTTATGTGTATGCGTGTATTGCCTACCTGTAGGTAAGTGTACCTGTGTCGTGCAGTGCCCATGGAGGACAGAAGAGGATGTCAGATCCCCTGGAACTGGAGTTACAGACAGTTGTTAGCTGCCATGTGGGTGCTGGGATTCAAACCCAGGTCTTCTGCAAGAACAACCAGTGTTCTTAACCACTGAGCCATCTCTCCAGCCTGTTGGTTTGTTTTTAAGAAATATTTTCCTTGTTATTTTTATTTTATGTATATAAGTGCACCTGTGTTGTGCAATGTCCACAGAGGTCAGAAGAGGGTGTTGGATCCATCCCTGCAGCCCATTTGTTTGTTTGCTATTTATTTATTTTTTTTTTTATCTATTTGAGACAGGGTCTCCCTATAACTCCAGCTGGCCTGGAACTCACTATGTAGGCCAGGCTAGCCTTGAACTCAAAGAGATCCACCTGCCTCTGCCTCCCAAGTGCTGGAATTACAGGTGTGGGCATGCCCAGATATTTTATTTATTATTTTTATTTTATGTGTATGAGTGTATTGCCTACATGCTTGTAAGTGCACCTGTGCCATGCAATCGGCTCAGAGGTCAGAGGAAGGCATCAAAAACTGGAATTATGGAAAAAATGGAAAATTGGAATCACCCTTGTGGGTGCTGGGAATCCAACCCAGGTCCTCTGTAAGAGCAGTCGGTGCTTTTAACTGCTGAGCCATCTCTCCAGCCCCTATTTGTTGGCCTTGAAACCTTGGGCTCCAACAATTTTCCTGCCTCAGCTACTGAGTAGCTGAGACCACAGGTGCACATTTCCACATGGGTTTTGGAATGACTTCTTATTGCAAAGTGGGAAACGTGCTGCTGTGAGCTAGAAATCAAACTTCACATCTCTCAGGCTGGGTAACTTGATACTGTGTGTCCTCTGACGCAATGCGATGTCATCACCTTTGAGGCTGTGCTGAAAGAATGGACCAGCATGAGGACTGGAAAGATGGCTCTGAAGCTAAGAGCACTGGCTGTTCTTGCAGAAGATGGGGATTGGAATCCCAGCACCCATATGGAGGCTAATAATTCCACCTGTAACTCCAGTTCCAGGGGATCCGACACCCTCTTCCGTCCTCTGCCAGCACTGCATGACATGGGTGCCCTTACATGCAGGCAATATACTCATACACATAAAATAAAAATAAGTAAATAAATAAATAAAAATTAAGAACAGACCTGCACAAGGACAGTAGTATCAGAGTTCCCTGGGAGCTTGTTAGCAATGCAGGACCTCAGGCCCCAGACTTACTGAATTGGTATCTCATCTTACTAAAATTCCCTGGTGATTCTTTTCTTTTTAATTTTAGATTTTTAAAATATATTTTATTTTTATTTTATGTGTATACGTGTATTGCCTGCATGAGTCACATCACTCCTCTTTCCAAAGACTGATGTTTTCCTTGCTATATACACAAGGCAAACAGCTTTGCCATCACCATATGACTTACCTAACATAACATCAGGAAAACCCCTGAGCTATCTGTGCTCTTGACCACATTTCTATGTTTTAGAAAAGGTCTAGCATAGAAATAAGACAGCATCAATTTCTGATGTATTTTATTCAGTTTTCTGTTCTCTTGCCCTATAGTGGTCAATTCTAGTATTTTTTTTATTTTATGTATATGAGTGTATTGCCTACATGTGTATAAGTGCACCCGTGTTGTGAAGTGCCCTCAGAGGACAGAAGAGAGTGTCAGATCCCCTGAAACTGAAGTTAGAGATGATTGTTAGCCACCATCTGGGTGCTGAGATTCAAACCAGGGTCCTCTGCAAGAACAGTGAGTGTTCTTAACCGCAGAGCCATCTCTCCAGCCCTTAATTTTAGATTTTAAAAAATTATTTATTTTTTATTTATTTGTTTGTTTGTTTGTTTGTTTTACATGTATGAGTGTTTTGCCTGTATGTATATAAGTGTACCCATGTCTTGCAGTGCTTGCGGGGGTCACAAGCGGGCATCAGATCCCCGGTACTGTAGTTGTTTGCCACCATATGGGTCTTGGAAACTGAACTCGGGTCCTCTGGGAGAACAGTAAGTGCTCTTAACTGATGAGCCATCTCTCTAGCCCCGATGTTTATTTTTTTAACTTATTTGTATGAGTGTTTTGCCTGCATGTTTGTAAGTGCACCCTTGCTTGTAAATCTATGGAGGCCAGAAGAGGACTTCAGATTCCCTGGGACTGGAGTTGTAGATGGTTGTTAGCTGCCATGTGGGTGCTGGGAACCAAACCCCAGTCCTCTGGAAGAATAGCCAGTGCTCTTAACCCCTGAGCCATCTCTCCAGCCCCTTCCTGGCAATTCCTAATGATAGTTTAGCCTGATAAGGCTGGCTTCCAAAGTATTTCTGAAGACTATCTAACCAAAACCTGCTACCTCTACTTGAGGTTTGTAAGAAATGCTGATAGAAGAGCAAACAGCATCATTCCTCCATGGCCTCTGCTCCAGCTCCTGCCTCCAGGTTCTTGCCCTGAGTTCCTACCTTGGCTCCCTGATGAACTGTGACCTGGGAGATGTAAGCCAAATAAACCCTTTCCTCCCCCAGGCCCCACAAAAAGAAACACAAACAAAATAATATAATACTTGATGGGTGTGGTGGTGCACACCTGTAGTCCCAGCAATTGGGAGGCAGAGGCAGGAGGATCTCTGTGAGAGGCTAGTATGGGCTACATCAAGACCTTGCCTTGAAACCAAATAAAACAAAACAAAAAATTAAAGTTCTAACTGAGGAAGGTGTACCCCATGAAGCTGTAGGTGAGTGCTGCTTGTCATCTGAGGATAAGTGAACAGCCCAGGTCCCTTGGCTGTCACCTGGATACCTTTCCCATGACTGACATCCAGGGTCTCATGTAGCCCAAGCTGGTCTTAGATTTACTATGTAGTTGAGGATCATTTTGAACTTCTTATTTTTTGGCCTCTACCTCCCAGGTGTTAAGATTACAGGCATGCACCACCACACCCAGTGTAAGAGCTCAATATTTTTTAAAAAAGCAAGTTTGGGGACTAGAGAGATGGCTTAGTGGTTTAGAGCACTTATTGCTATTGCAGAGGACCAGGGTTGGGTCCCAGCACCCACATGGTGGCTAACAATCATCCCTAACTCCAGCTCCAGAGGATCCAACACCCTCTTCTGATCTCCAAGAGCTCCAGGCACACATGTGGTGCACATAGATACATGAAGCAAACACTCATACATATGATAAAAATACATGAATCTTTGTTTAAAAAAAAAAACCGCAAGCTGGGCATATCGCACATACTTCATGACTTTTGAATGAGGCTCATGAGGTCAAGGCCAACCTGGGCTAACAAGTGAGAGCCTGCCTCAATAAAATTATATAAAATTATATAAATAAAAATGAATTTCAGCATCAGAAAAAGAAGCATAAGTAGAACTGGGGAAGTAGCTCAGTTGGCAGAGTACTTGCCTAGCATGCACAAAGCCTTAATTCAATCCTATCACTGCATAAAAAAACAGATATGGAGGTGCACACCTGTAATCCCATCACTGGGGAGGTAAAAGCAGGAAGATCTTTTGATATATATTAAATTTGAGGCTAGTTTGGGCTATATGAGACTGTTTAAAATGAAAAAAAAAAAAAACCAGTCAGAATATGTTAGCACACACCTTTAATCCCAGTAGGGATTAGAGGCAGGAGGATCTATGAGTTTGAAGCCAGCCTGGTCCACATAGAAAGTTCCACTCCAACCAGGACTATACAGTGAGACCTTGTCTCAAAATCCAAACTAAGGGGGCTGGAGAGATGGCTCAGTGGTTAAGAACACTGGTTGTTCTTGCAGAACACCTGGGTTCAAATCCCAGCACCCACAGGCAGCTAACAACTGTCCATAACTCCAGTCCCAGGGAATCTAACAGCCTCTTCTGACCTCTGCGGGCATTGCACGACATGGGTGCACTCATCTACTTACAGGCAATACACGCATACCCATAAAATAAAAATAATAAATAAAATAAAAAAACTAAAACCAAACAAAAAACCAAAACAAAAAGAGAAGTGGGTGTAAAAATAAATTTTAAAATAACAATAATAATAATTCCTCAAAGCATAAAAATTTGCTTCTTAAAAATTAGTAGATGTGAAAAACATTACCACTGAAATCTACCTGATGATTTTATATCCATGCTCAGATGCCAAGGAGCTCAGAAAGTAACCAACTGTGACTAATAATAATCAGATATATAGAGAGTAAAAATGCAT
>NW_008360326.1:4523088-4607627 GCF_000622305.1 Nannospalax galili
AACGCATGTTCATCTTAGTGTCAGTTGTATTAAAAATGATTTTTTGTATGAAACTGTGTATTTTAATGATGAAATGTAGATCTTTTTTAAAGTTTAAAACCTCATTTAATGTTATGTCTTATAGGGGTTATATGGAGTACAATATTGTATAACTGTATCAATACAACTGTAAACCTAAAAAATTACAGCCAATTTTGAAAGAGAAGCATCTTAGCTCTAGAAATTGTTATTGAATATGCCAATGTTGTTGTAATGAAATGCTTCTTCTAATTATATGGTTATTAAATAATTTTTAAAAAACCTAAAACCAAACAAAAAAAACAAAACAAAAAGTATAAATAAACAATACCATAAGGAAAAATTGGGGTCAGTCCACAACGCAAACATCCTACAAGACAACTCTCTTGACGCAGGTAAACTATCAAGTGCAAGTTCATCCACTGGGGTCTAGTGAGCCTCTCTAGAGTCCTTTTAATCTAGAGATTCTAGATATAAAAATGCTGAAGAGGCCCGGCATGGTGGCACACGCCTTTAATCCTAGCACTCGGGAGGCAGAGGCAGGCAGATCTCTGTGAGTTCAAGGTCAGCCTGGTCTACACAGTGAGTTCCAGGACAGCTGGGGCTACAGGGAGACCCTGTCTCAAAAAGACCAAAAAAAAAAAAAAAAATGCTGAAGAGACATGGTAGTCAAAGGAAATGCTTGATCTTGATTTGATTCCATATAAAAAATATCCAGCTGATAAAGCCTTTGAGGAGGTAATTGGTGGAACTGGACTCTGGACTGGCCTGGACAGATGATGGTATTATAAAAAGTTGCTGTCAATCTTGGGTATGAAGATCACATTCCAGCTATGGGGAATGTGCTCATCTTTAGATATTTGATGAATACTTGGGTGAACAATGGTGATATCTAAGGAAGCTTACTTTCACAGACACACACCATATGTGTATACATGTATATGGCAAATATGTCAGCTCCTCAATCCATGAATGATTATTGTTATAATCATTTATTTATTTATTTATTTAGTACTGGCCATTAAATCCAGGCCTTTGTACATTCCAAGTACATAGTCTATCACTGAGCTACATCTTCAGCCCCTTGACACAACTGTTTTTTATTTACTTATTTTTATTTTATGTAGACCAGGCTGGCTGGCCTCAATATCACAGAGATTCTCCCATCTCTGCCTCCGGAGTGCTAGGAATAAAGGTATGTGCCACCTTGCCTGGCCGACTGTTTCTTTTTAACAATCCAACGGAGATTGTTTTAAAGGCTAAAGCTCAGTGTGGGGAGAGTTAAAGGAAAAAGAAAATCTTCTTACCCTCAAGGGGTGTCTCTCATGCCCCAATCCTGAAAGGCAACTTTCCTAGTCAGAACTTCAGATCAGTAATATTGCTTTTTAGAGTATATCTTTTTTTTTTTGTAAATTTTTTATTGAATTTTTGTGTATTTCATACAGAACATCTTAATCATCTTTTTACCCCCTTCCCCATTGGTCCTCTCCCACAGCCTCCACCACTGGTATTCATAACTTCTGTCATTTGTGTTAAGGTCTAGCATGTCAACATAATGTCCCCCAGACATCCCTCAGTGCAATTCATCCACTGAAGTCTAGTCATCCTATCTAGTGTCCTTCCCTTTAAGATCAGTTCTGGGGCTGGATAGATGGCTCAGCGGTTTAGAACACTGTTCTTGCAGAAGACCCGGGTTTGAATCCCAGCACCCACATGGTAGCTAACAACTGTCGGTAACTCCCATTCCAGGGGATCTGACATCCTCTTCTGTCCTCCGCGGGCGTTGCACGACACAGGTGCACTTACCTACGTGCAGGCATAACACTCATACACATAAGATAAAAATAACAAATAAAATATATTTTAAAATATCTTATTAATTTTTAATGAATATATTATTTTTGATAAAATATTTAAATTTTTATTTTATTTTTTATGAATATATTATTTTATAAAATATTTTAAAATTTTATTTATTATTTTTATTTTATGTGTATGTGTGTATTGTTAGTTAACATAACTGTGTTATCCTTAGGACATACTGTGAGCAGACCAAAAATGAAGATGTAAAAAGGTGTCTGTGGGCCAGTGAGATGGTTCATTAGGATAAAGGCACTTGTGCAAACCTGACAACTAGAGTTCTATCTCTGAAACCACAGTGGAAGGAGTGAACCCACTCCTGAAAGTTGTCCTCTGACCTCCACACACAATAATAATAAATTTGTTTTAAAGGGTATATGTGATGTAAAAAAGTATACATACACATGTGGATGGATAGATGTCATGTCTGTAAATAGACATATACAACACACATACTGGAAAATAATTTGAAAGATAGTCCAAAAAAATCATGAGCAATGACTCATTGGTAATTTTCATGGAGTTTTTTATTTCCTTTTTGCATGTGACTGAATGAATACACACTCCTTTTCATTCACAACAAAGGATGTTACATTATTTCAAAACAAAACAGCATCTAAAATTTCTTATTGATTATACAGCAGCGGCATGCACAGATATACATACAGGTTTGGTCTCCACAGCTCTTGGAAAGGTTGGGAGGAGGACTGACCTCACTGCTGTCTTTACCTTGCCCTCTTAAAGGAGCAGGGTTCCAAGGTGACAGAAGTTCTTGGAGGGTGGTGGAGGGATGCTGTCCATGGTGCCTCTAAGTCTGTACTCAAAACTGGACTCCAAGAAAGACCTACAATAGAAGGTGAGGAGATGGATCCAGGGGTCCAGGGATGGGAGGTGGAGGCCCTTGGCTCCTGGGAGAGGGTGGTAGTGCAGAGTTCAAAGGCTCTGGGTTTATAGCAACTCATAAAACCTCCAGGTGGAGCCTGTGGCTCAGGAAGGGGGAGGACCGGAAGAGTGTGTATGCCCACTTGATTGAGGGTCATGCTGAGTAGAAGAGACTTCTAGAGGTGTCAGGGACCCTACCTATCCCAGGGGGACCCCAAGTGTCAACCTGGCCCTTCATTCCTAAATTCTAGGCTCCTAGGACCCAGGACCCTTCCTTTCCCTCTATGCCATCCCCTAGGGTAGGAAGGAGGACAACTGAGCCCTCCTCTTGGTGGGAAGGAGGTGTCCAGGTGCCTGTGGTCCTTTCCACCTTCAGGGAGAGCCCAGGCCCTAGGCAGACATGCACCCCCATCCCTGAAGCTCTGAAGCCAAGGGCGGGGCATATTGCCTCTGGCTGTCAGGGTGTTGCTGGGCTCCAGGTTCCCAGGGACCTGGGCACCTGCTTGCTTCCCCACCCCTCACCCATTCTCTCTTTCTCTTTCTCTTTCTCTCTCTCTCTCTCTCTCTCTCTCTCTCTCTCTCTCTCTCTCGCCCTATCTTCCCTTATATGGTGAAGGCAGTTCCTAGAGAGGGGGGGTAAGGACAAAGGTCGCTCTCCTGCAGCTAGCTTGCCACAACTCCCTAAGATCTCCCAGGTGGCGGCTGCCTCTTCCAGACAGGTAAGGCAACCGGGTGGGGACACATGGGGACCACAGGTGGTGGGAGGGATGGAATCTTTGCTTCTCAATAGCAGCCTGGGCCTCCTGTAGCACTGTTGGTGCAGGCTAGGAAAAGAGGTAAGGCCCTCAGAGATTCTAGAAGGAGCAAGGAGCTGGTATGCTGTCCTGGGCCTCCAAGGGTGGAAGTTCACAGGCCCCTCACCTGTAATTCACCCTCACTCAATGTTGGGTTTCACCCATGCAGACTGCCTGGGATGGAGGTGATCCTGGGGTTCAGGATTTCTAGATTTTCTAGATTTAAAACTAGGATAGTCCTGAGCAAACAGGGACTAGCTGGTCACCTTGGCCGTATTTCTCTCTCTCTCTCTCTCTCTCTCTCTCTCTCTCTCTCTCTCTCTACATCTATTTTGCCCATTTCTTCCTTATCTGGGGCATGAGGTGCAGCCACCAGGAATTGAATGGGGGAGGAGGGAGGCAGGGGCTGGGGGCTATAGGACCTTAGGCCCCATTAGGCCTGAACATCACCCAGGCCCTAGGATTAGTCCCTCTGTTTCTCCAGCTATCATGGCCCATTCATCAGAACTGAGAGCAGAAGCAAAGCCTGCCCAGAGTTTTGGGTCCCATTCTGCCCAAGGTCATCTGCTCAGGAATTCTCCTGTCACTTGGAGACTGGGGTGTCTACTCCCAGTGGGCTCCCAGGCCTGAGAACCCCAAATGCCTCCAGACCTAAACAAGTCCTCTCCATGTCCCAGTTCAGTCTGTCAATCTGTATCACTGCTTGCTGAGCACCTACTATGACCTATGAGCTGGCAGCTACAAGTGTGGGTAGGTGCTCGGCATAATGGCTCATATGTGTAATCTGAGCCCTTGGAAGGCTGTGTCAGGAGGATTGCCCAGTGTTTAAGGCCAACTTAAGCTAGATTGTGGAGTTTGGGGACTTCAGACTTATAAACAGGCCTTTCATCGTTGTGTGGTCAGGGTTGAGAAAGGATCAGCCTAGAACACACTGGAGCACTGAGAAGGGGCTTCTTGCCCAGCCTAAGAATTCTGGGAAGGCCTTCTGGAGGAAGTGTGTCCTAATTGGGTCTGGAAGAGTGAAAATGTCAGGAAAGTAGAGCCAGAAGTGGGGGGCATAAGAAAGAGCAGACAGCCTGGCGACCAGGGCACATGGCGGGCTGTTGTTCTAGAAGGCAGAGTGCCAGCATAGAGGGCTTGGGGAGTGTGGGAGACAGACAGTTGGAACAAAGGGCAGGGGTGGGGGTCTGAGGTACTATGAAGATAGCTGACTTTTGGGTCTCAGGGTGACAGTGCTCTCCCTGGGCTAGGGTGGGGTTGCCATGGAAGGGTGGGGAGGAGTGAGTCCAGCCAGTAAGTTCAAGTTGAGAGACAAGGTACCACACATCCACAACATGGGTCTTGTTAGCACGTTGAGGAACAAGGAGCCCTAGGTCTTCCCCAGGAATTTAGGGGAGGCAGGAGAACTGTGGAGTCCAGCTGGGGTCAGGAAGAGGTGTCTATTCTGATTAATGTGGGTAGAAGAGGAGGTGCCCATGGGGTCAGACTGGCCACGTCTCAGAACTAGTCATCCCCACTTAGCCCTAAGGAGGCTGTCTCCCAGCTCTATTCAGGCTGTTGAGGTAGGGGGCTATGGGCCCCTAATCTCACTTTTCCCCAGGGAGTGACAGCAAGACTTTATCCTCTCTCTGATGCACAAGAAACATCCTTCTATCTACCAGTAATTCATTTTGCTGACAGTTTGCTCCTCTAAGGATACTGGGTGGGACTTCAGAGGCCATCTGGTAGACCTCTGCTTCCAGCTTTCCCATGAAGACTAGGGCCTACATTTTTCAGCTAGCGAGTACTGGAGAGTATCTTAGAGAAAGCTGAGGCCAGTCATTCCTTTGTACCCAAATTGGTCCTGCTGAACCAGGAGGCTTTGGGGCGGGGGGGACGGTGTCTCAGAGATCCTTTATGATGAAGAATATCTAATGGAGAAGGCCAGACCAACAGGGCCATCAGGTGGAATAGTCAGGTCCATGGTGGTTCTACAAACACAGCAAGCTGCCTAAGATGGACAGCTGGCCTGGATCACCAGGAGGTAGGCTAATCAAATTGGGCAGAACTCAATGAGAACAGCTACTCTGCAGGACTCAGAAGAGGAAGTCTCCAAGTAGTAAAGGCCAGGCCATTTATTATTTAAGATGTGACTCAAAGTCAAAGTACAAGGAGAGATTAGATGGTTAGATGGGGTTGTCAGCATGAAGCCTGCCCTGTGGGGGCACATGACCTTTCATTCATTAGTCACCAGGCCAAGGAGCAGTCACAGAGGGCAACTCCTACCCAGCTTGGGGCAGGCATGAGGTGAATGGGTGGCCTCCATCCTGGTGACGAGGACTGAGAAATGGGATAAGAGGAATCAGGCACAAGTAGTTCTCAGCTCTGGCTCGTGGCAGGATCCCCGGCAAGTTTTCAAAGTGCCCAGGCCCCATCTCTGGCAGAAAGTAAAGTTATCCAAGCCCCATGTCCCAAGCCCCATTCTGGTCTAATTAAATCAGAACCCCTGGAGATACAGATTCTAAGTGTAGAAGCACCAGTATTTTTAAAAAGCTCCCAGGTGACTCTGACCAGCAGCTGGAACAAACACGGCTACAGGTCAAAACAGAAAGAGGCAACAGTAAGGGAAAGCTTGAAAAGTGGAGCCTTCTGGCACAGTGGATGGATGGTTGTTAATTCTAATGGTAGGCTCTTTCTGCCATCCATCTATCCCTCCCTCCATCCAGTCCTCCCTCCCTCCAACCAAACCTTCCTTTCTCCCTTACTCTTTCCCTGCTTCCCTTTACCTGTTCATTTATCTAATAGAATACCAGTAGTGTGCTAGATGCTAGGGATTTAATTAATTAATTTTTAAAATTACATTTATTGTGGCTGGAGAGATGGCTCAGCAGTTAAGATCACTGGCTGCTCTTGCAGAGGGCCCAGGTTCCATTCCCAGTACCCACAGGGTGGCTAACAACTGTCAGTAACTCCAGCTCCAGGGGAATCCGACGCCCTCTTCTGACCTCCATGGGAACTGCATGACACAGGTGCACTTATATGCATGCAGGCAATATACTCATACACATAAAATAAAAATAATAAATAAAATAAATTACATTTATTGATTGTGTATGTATGTGGGCATATGTGTGCCACAACACACATGTGGAGGTCAGAGGAAAACTTGCAGAAGTCTGTTCTTTCCTTTCATCATGTGGGTTCTGAACTCAGACTTAGTGGCAAGTGCTTTTACCTGCTGAGCCATCTTGCTGACCCCTAATTACTTTTTTTTAAAGAATCTCATGTAGCCTAAACTGGCCTGAAACTTGCTATGTAGTCAAGGATGACTTTGAACTCCTGGTCTTCCTGCCTCTACCTGAGTGCTGTAATTATAGATATTCACTACCATGTCCAGTTTAATGATGGGGATTTAGTACTGAGCAGGCAGAAATGGTCCCTGCCCTTGTGGGAACATCTTGTTGGCAACAACCCTAATGATTGGAAGATGTTGATAGAGGTAGCTGGTGAGGAACAGGAACTTATTACATATTCTCTTCTTTTGTATTGGATGTAAAAGAACTATCACCTATCCGTCTATCAATGTCTCTATCTCTCCATGTTAGAGAGTGGTTTTATTTATTCATTTCTAATTTTTAGATTTTTTTTTTTGTCTTTTTGAGATGGTCTCCCTGTAGCCACAGAGGGCCTAGAACTCTCTACTAAGACCAGCCTGGCCTTGATTTCACAAAGAGCCACCCGCCTCTGCCTCCTGAGTGCTGAGATTAAAGGCATGCATCACAGTTTTATTCATTTATTTGCTTATTATTTTATGTGTATGAGTATATTGCCTGCATTATTTAAGTGTACTTGTGTCATGCAATGCCCTCGGAGATCAGGAAAGGGTGTCAGATTCCCTGGAACTGGAGTTATGGATGATTGTCAGCCACCATGTGGGTTCTGGGAATCTAATCCAGGTCCTCTGTAAGAACAGTCAGTGCTCTTGACCATTGAGTCACCTCTCCAGACCCTTATTTATTAATTTTTTTATGAGTGTGTTTTGCTTGCATATATGTAAGTGCACATGTGTATATAATGCCTGCAGAGTTCAGAAGAGGGCATCTGATTCCCTGGAACTGAGACTATAGAGGGTTGTTAGCTGCTATGTTGGGTCTGGGAACCGAACCCAAGTCCTCTACAAAAGCAGCTAGTGCTCTTAAGGGAGCCCAAGGTAGGAACTCAGGGCAGGAACCTGGAGGAGCTGAAGCACAGGCCATGGAGGAACACTGCTTACTGGCTTGCTCCCTTGGCCGGTGCTCAACCTACTTTCTTATATAACCAGAACAATCTTGGGGAGCGGGGGGAACCCCACAGTAGGCTGGACCCTCCCATATCACTTAACAATTGAAAAAATACCCCACATGCATGGCCACAGGCCAGTACAATGGAGGCAATTCCCAAATTGAGGCTCCCTCTACCCCGGTGTGTCAAGTTGACAACTAAAGCTATCCAGCACACCTAGGCTGACTTTCATATTAAGAGTCTCCTACCTAAGTCTGAGCCCTCCATCTCCAATGTTGGATTATAGGTGTGTGCCACCACACCCAGTTTACTTATTCATTTAGGAGCTGGGGGTGGAACTCAGGGACTTATGTATACTAAACAAGCTCTCTGCCAGGAAACTACAGCTCCAGACCCCATTTCATCCATCTTAAGGTGTTCAGTACATTAGCAACACTATGCAACTCTCACCACTCTCCAGTTCCAGCACTTTCCACATCATCCCAGTGGGCAGCTCAGCGTCCATTAGCAGCTATTCCCAGTTCCCCCTCCCCAGCCTTGGTAACCACAACCTCTGGATTTGCCTGCCTGGATAGTTCATGTAAATAGACTGATTTAATATGGGGCCTTTTGTGACTGTGTGACTGGCTTCTTTCTCTTGGCATAGGGCTTGCTTAGTCTGTGTTGGAGCATGTGTTAGTATTTCCCTTCGTTTTATGGCCTAATTGTGTTCCATTGTGTAGAAAGGGAACTTTCTCTTTTGTTTCTCCGTGGACATTTGTGGTTCTGCTTTTGACTGTTGTGAATAGAGCTGTTGGGAACTTTGAGGATAATTTTTTTCTTTCATTCCTTTTTTTTTTTCTTTTCTCTTTTCGGTGTGTGTGTGTGTGTGTGTGTGTGTGTGTGTGTGTGTGTGTGTGTGTGCAGGTGCTCATAGACCTATACATATGGGTGTAGGGCAGAGGACAACCTTAGGTGGTGTGTGTGTGTGTGTGTGTGTGTGTGTGTGCAGGTGCTCATAGACCTATACATATGGGCATAGGGCAGAGGGCAACCCCAGGTGTTGTTCCTTAGGTACCATCCACTTTTTAAAAAAATCTTAAATATTTGTTTATTTACTTATAGTGCGTGTGTTTGTGTGCATATGCCAGGTGTGCATATGTAAGTCAAAGAATAATTATGGGAGTAAGTTTTCTCCTTCTACCATGTGGGTCTCAGGGATTGAACTCAGCTCATCAGGCTAGTAAACAAGCACCTTTACACACTGAGCCATCTCACTGGCCATTTAGAGCTCACCAAGTAGATGATGGCTGGCCAGTGAGACTCAGGGACTTGCTGGTCTCTACCTCCCAGTGCTGGGATTGCAGGGCATACCATATGGGTTCTGGGGATAGAACTCAGGTCCTTATGCTTGTAAGACAAGCACTTTACCAACTGAGCTACCCAGCCCTTCTGTGATTTGGTTTTGTTGTTGTTTTTGAGGATAGGATCTCAAGTAGCCTAGGTTGGCCTGAAACTTACTATGTAGCTAAGGATGACCTTGAGCTTCTGATTCTCCTGTTTCTTCCTTCCTTCCTTTCTTCCTTCCCTCCTTCTTCCCCTCCTCCCTTCTTCCCTTCCTCCCTCCCTCTCTGTCTCTCTTTATACTTTTCATTTTAAAGACAAGATCTGGCTGGGGTGGAGAGATGGCTCATAGGTTAAGAGCACTGATTACTCTTTCAGAAAACCCAGGTTCAGTTCCCAGCAGCACCCACATGGCAGTTAACAACTGTCTATAACTCCAGTTCCAGGATTTGACACCCTCTTCTGACTTCTGCAGGCTATTCTGCCAATTTTTTTCCTTTTTCCTCCCTTCTTGGGAGACTCACACCCACACTCTCTGAGGCCCCAAGGCTCACAGACCAACATAAGGCATTTCTACTTGGGTTTTGCATGGTTTATATGACATATGGGAGGGAATGACTTACAAAGAGATGGTTTTTCATAACCCGCCATCCAACATGGCCCCACTAACTCTCCATCTGCTCACTCTCCATATGGTATCGGGCTCCACCCCTCTTCCCAGGGTGCTTCTTGTCTTGCTCCTGGTTGGCCTACTCTCCATAGGCTTGGTCTTTTCGGAAGAATGGGTAATTTGGGGTCTACACAGGCATTGCACAACATGAGTGCACTTACATACATGCAGGCAAAATAATCATACACATTAAAAAAAAAAAAAAAGACAAAGTCTCACTATTGTAACACTGGCTGGCCTGGAACTCATTATGTAGGTTAAGTTGACCTCAAAGTCACAGACATCTGCCTGCCTCTGCCTCCTGAGTACCAGAATTAAAGATCTGTGCCAACATGCCTGATTCTCTTTCTTTGAGACAGAGTCTCACTCTGTAGTCCTGATTGGCCTGGTACTACATACCTTAGAGTGGCCTTGAATGCATGGCAATCCCCTTCCCTCAACCTCCCAAGTGCTGGGATTACAGGTGTATGGCATCACACCCTACTGAAGAGCAGTTTTCTGCTGTAATACCTGTTCTCATTTCTGTTGTGTATACATTTTGGTTTTTGGTTTTTTTTTTTGAGACAGGGTCTCACAATATTGCCCTGACTGACCTAGACTGACCAAGTTGGCCTCAGACTTCAGAAATCCACCTGCTTCTGCCTCCTAAATGCTGGGATTAAAGGTGTGTACCACCATATCCAGCAGGTGTACCCCCTTTTTTTTTTTTGGTCTTTTTGAGATAGGGTCTCCCTGTAGCCCCAGACTTCACTATGTAGACCAGGCTGGCCTTGAACTCAAAGAGATCTGCCTGCCTCCACCTCCTGAGTGCTGGGATTAAAGGTGTGCACCATCATGTCTGGCTTTTGACTTTTAAAAAAATATTTTATTTTTATTTTATGTGTAAGTGATTGCTTGCATGTAGGTGGATACACTGGTGTCATGTAATGCCCTTGGAGATCAGAAGACATTGAATACCCTGGAATCATAGTTACTGACAGTTGTTAGCCACTATATGGGTACTGAGAATCGAACCCAGGTCTTCTGGAAGAGCAGCCAATGCCCTTAATCGCTAAGCCATCTCTCCAGCCCCCAGTGTACACACTTATAAGCCTTTTTTTTTCCTTTATTTTTCTTTCTCATGTTTTAGAAACCTTGTATAATTAAAAATCAACAGGGACCTGGGGATATATCCTAGTTGTTAAGAGTATTTGCCTAGCATGCATAAAATCCTGGGTTCAGTCCCTAGCACTGCATAAAACCAGGCTAGGTGTTTCATACCTATAATCCTACATAGTGAGTTTGAGGCTAACGTGGGCTACATGAGACCCTGTCTCAAAAATCTAAAGAGTCTTGAGCTAGGCATGGAAGCACATAGGATATCCTGGGCTTCATAGCAAGACCCTGTCTCAAAAACATGAGGGTGAAATGGTCCTTAAGTACCAGGCTGAGTAACAGGTAATAGGGAGTCACTGTAGGCATTTAAATGAGAAAGGGTCACCATCAGAGCCTTGTGGGAAGGCTGGAGATCGGATTTTAGTGGTCAGGACCCCCAGTGTGGAGCCATCTTTTCTTCTTCCTCCAGGCCTCAAGCCTGTGGCCTCCACGTACTGTTAGGCTGGACTAGAAGGGCAGCATCTGAGACTCAGGGCACTCCTGACTTGATGACCCTGGCTCTCACACACCTTCTCTCCTAGGCTCATCCACCATGACTTCATTGACTTCCCAAGTCAAAGGCTCTCTCAACATCACCACTCCAGGGTTGCAGATATGGAGGATGGAGGTGAGCCTTGTGGGGAGGGGAGTCCTGAGATGCAGGAGGGAGGAGAAAGCCTGGCATTGCCCTGTCACCTCCAGCTCTGCCCTGCAGTCTTTGGGGAGCTCCTAATGCTCCACCTCCTCCTCCCTTTTCTCCATGTCCTTTTCATATGTCTTTAACCTTCCTCCACTTCCTCATCTTATTGGTCTTGTCTTTTCCTCCTCTGTTTCCTTCTCTCTACTGGTTTTCCTATCTCCCTTCCTTCTTGCCTTTCATTTATGGGCCCTGATCTTTATTGTTGGTTGGTTGGTTGGTTGGTTGGTATTTTGTGGTGCTGGGGCTGGAGCCCAGGGTCTCATCCAGCAATGATTCTACTACAGAACCACACTCCCAGCCCTGCTGGACCCTGCTCCCCCAACTCCCCTCCTTCCACAAATCCCCTGGTCAGCTTCTCCACTTAGAGGTTCTGGTAGCTCCTGTGACCTCTTACTGACCTGGATCAGTTCACCCCTCCTTAGGTAAACTGGTGCTATACTGGTCCCTGGAGCCCAACTGATGGGCATAGCACACTACAGCCCAGAACATCTGGACTCAAAGGATCCTCTTGCCTCAGTCTCTCAGGTAGCTGAGGCTAGAGGTCTGCCACCATGCCTGGCCCTGTGATCTCTTTCTCTCCTCAGGCCATGCAGATGGTGCCTGTTCCTTCCAGCACCTTTGGAAGTTTCTTCGATGGTGACTGCTATGTAGTCCTGGCTGTAAGTAGGTCAGGCAGGGTTGGGTCTGAGCAGAGAGCTGGGTATCAAGGAGGAAACAGGAGGCTGGGGGTGCAGTGCTGAGAGCGGGCCTGGCATTACCCAATCAGTATTTAATAGGAGTATCTGGATGTCCAGCCTGGTGGCTCCACAGGGGCTGGAGATGTGTATAGAGTCTCTCCCAGCCCTTGAGTCATGAGCTCATTCAGCCATGGGAGACCTTTTTGATTTTTCAAAATTATATATTTTTTTATTTTGTGAGTAGGTATGTGTATATGTGGGGGCTTGTACATGACATGATGCAGGTGTGGAGGCCAGAGAACAACTAATGGGAATCAGTTCTCTTCCTCCACCATGTGGGGTCCTCAGGCCACCAGGATTGGTGGTAAGTCCCTTTACCTGCTGAGCCAACTCATCGGTCCTGCTTCTAAATTTTGAAGATATTGAACACTTTAACTACCATGAATTAAAAATAGTTGGAAAAAAATCACATCTGTACTTACTAGATACATAGATATTTTCTGGTTCCTAGTCCCTAAATAATACAGTATAGCAACTATTCCCACAGCACCTACCTTGTTTCAGGTATTTTGAGTCATGCAGAGATGATTTAAAGTCTAAAGGAGACCTGGAATGAAACAGTTTACCCTCTGAGGGGTGAACTGATTCACCCAAGTTCAGGAAGCTGAAGGGGCAGAGGCATCAGAATGTAACTCAGGTCTGCGTAATGATAAAACCATCATGTGTCTCCAGGGTATCATGGAAACTCTGACTCCATCAGTCACTTGAATGTAGCTCAGATGATAGAGTGCCAGCCTGGCATCCAGGAGGCTCTGTCTGGGTTCAGTCCCCGAGTCCTGCATAAACTGGTACACTGGCATACAGGCCTGTAATCCCAGCACTCCAGAGGTGGAAGCAGAGAGATCAGGAGTTCAATGTCATCCTCCACCCCAAAAAGTTCCTGCCCAACCTAGGCATGAGACTGTCTCAAAACAACCATTAGATCTTAGGCCAGTGAGATGGCTCAACAGGTGCTTGTTGTACAAGCCTGATGACCTGTTTGAAACCCAGAATCATGATAGAAGGAAAGAACCAATTCAGGAAAGTTGTCTTGTGACCTCACACATGGCATGTGTGTGCCTGTACTCAAACACACATATCATACACATACATTATTTTTTAAATATAAGGAAGTACTGGGCGTAGTGGCACATGCCTTTAATCCCAGCACTTGGGAGGCAGAGTCAGGCAGCTGTCTGTGAGTTTGAGGCCAGTCTAGTCTGCATAGTGAGTTCCAGTCCAGCTGGGGTCCCTGTCTCATCACACACACACACACACACACACACACACACACACACTATATATATACTGAGTGTATTGCCTGCATGTATGTGAGTGCACCCATGTCATGCAATGCCACAGAGGTCAGAAGAGGGCTTTGGATTCCCCTGGAACTGGGGTTAAGGACGGTTTGTAGCTGCCATGTAGGTGCTGGGAATTGAACCCAGGTCCTCTGCAAGAGCAGTCAGTGCTCTTAACCGCTGAGCCATCTCTCCAGCCCCAGGAGGATGGTTTAAATTGTGTGCAAATCCCACATACCATTTTATAGAAGGGACTTGAACATGGGTAGACTCTATCGTCCACTGGCTTCCTATCCTTCATGGACATATTTGTTTGCTGTGTGGTCACCTCATGGACCTCTGATGGTTCACATATATCAGCTCATACGAGTTTTTTCAAGATGAAAATGAGGTCTAGAGAGTGGAAGCCACTGACTACCCCCCATCTCAGAATCAGTGACTACTGATCCACAACTCAGGGCCGCTAATGGCAGCCCAGAATTTTTCCCTGCTCCAAGTTCACATGTCGCCTGGGTCCCTAAGTGTGTGGGAGACTGCAGAACTGGAGGGGGCACTGTAGGAGCCTAGGGTCTGAATTACATAGATGCCCCTCTCTCTAGATCCACAAGACTGGCAGCACCCTGTCCTATGACATCCACTACTGGATTGGCCAGGACTCATCCCAGGACGAGCAGGGGGCAGCTGCCATCTACACCACGCAGATGGACGACTTCCTGAAGGGCAAAGCTGTCCAACATCGGGAGGTCCAAGGCCACGAGAGCGAGACATTCCGGAGCTACTTCAAGCAGGGCCTTGTGTAGGGAGGGGTGCGCTAGACTGGGGAGGACATGGAGACTGGGCATCAGAGGTGGGGTGGGACATGGAGGCTGGGCTGAAAGACTGCGTTGAGAGAGACCCTGGCAGGTGACCTGGGCCTGCGGCTGTAAGGCCTCTGGAAGACTTGGGCTTTTGCTGTTTTTTCTCTACTTTTCTACTCCCCACCCTACTCTTGCCCTGACCTTGTCCTGGTGCTCTGAGAGTGCCTTGAGCTGACTTTCCCCTCAGGCCCTTCTAAAATTCTGTTTGTGACCTGTGAATCTCTATATCTCAGCTCTTATCTCCAAGTCCCAGAGAATTTACTGCCTGCCTGAGGCCCACAGACTGTCCTATCAAGCCCTGCCCCCTCAGGCTAACTGGCAGGTGGTGGGTCCCTCTTCTTTAAGCAGACCTTTCACAAACAGCCCAGACCTGGGGGCTTTTCTAGAAAAGCCTGAAGCTCTGGCCTCCTGGATTTCCTCATGGAAAAGCCTCCTGCTCAGGAGCTGAGTTGCTTCCGACTTGCAGGACAGAGCAGATCTCTCCAGTCAGTTCTAGTCCCACTACTCCCTTTTGCCTTACTCTCTTCTGCCCACACCACTGCAGGCCACCCTTTGGGCATTTGAGTGGCGCTTCTTCCTTCTTCCATCTCAGTGCCCTGTCCCCAAAGTCCTAGTCTTCTCCCCATTTCCTTCCCTCCAGATCACCATCTTTGTGGGCTCTTCTGCAGGGCAGGGGGCTAGTGCAAGGGGCAGGAGGACGTGCAAGGCAGGGTCAGATGCCAGAGCATGCCATAGGTCAACCAAGCCCTTGCAGAGCACTGACAGCAAGTGCTGCCTTAATGTTTAAACCCTAAGTACCTCATTCACTTCACCCTATCCCAGCTAGGGCCTCAGAGGGCTACAGGCAGCCCAGGAACTCTGCACACCTTCCTACCCAATGCCCTTGGGTCAACTCCTTTCTCTTCCCAGGATCCGGAAAGGGGGAGTAGCTTCTGGCATGAAGCATGTAGAGACCAACTCCTGCGATGTCCAGCGGCTGCTGCATGTCAAGGGCAAGAGGAACGTGGTGGCTGGAGAGGTAGGCAGGCCCTCTTGGGACACTGTCAGGGACTGAGTAGGGCTGAGGGAAGGGAAAGTGGCTGGAGGTGATGCTGATGGGTGAGCTGTGGACCCCTCTGTGCCCCTCAGGTGGAGGTGTCCTGGAAGAGTTTCAACAGAGGGGACGTCTTCCTGCTGGACCTCGGGAAACTTATCATCCAGTGGAATGGGCCAGATAGTAATCGCATGGAGAGACTTAGGGTAACCCTGATGGGGCTCCACATCCTTACTACACAGCCCTGCTCCACCTGTTTCTGTAGCCCCAGCATTCCTGCCCCCTAGTCAAACCTCTGCCATGACCATCCCCATTCCCCAAGACTCTCACTGCTTTGGACAGGACAATGTGTGAAGGTGGACATTAGTCTCCATGTACACAGAGAGGTATGCTGGTCTGTGGTGTGTGTGTGTGTGTGTGTGTGTGTGTGTGTGTGTGTGTGTGTATGTGTATGTGCATTTATGTGTGCTTATGACTAACTCCTAAAATGGATAATTCCCTCAATGTATCAGATCCCATGCCCAGTCTTGGGGAACCAGGGATGGATGAAGTGGGCAGAGCCTTGCCCTTGCTCTGGCCAAAAGCCAGCCAGTCAGGAAAGGAAGAACCAAAGGAATGATTATGGGAGGAGTGTGGCACTGGGCATGCAGGGAGGATTATGGGACCAGGTGGAGGTGAAGCAAAGGCCCTGGGGCAAGAAGGTGGCTGGTGGGGATCTACCAGTTAGCTTGGCAGGAACATGCACAGCAAGCTGCAGGTCTCACAGGCAGGATGTGTGGCCAGTAGGCTGTGAAAGAAGGTCAGCTTTTCTGCTTGGTGCACTCAGCTTTTGAAACTTACCTGATCTCTGAGTAGAAATGGGTTGGGGAGAGGAAAGGGCCTAGGCCAGCAACAGAGGTAGTAGGTGCCCAAACTCAGTCTGACAGGTGGAATCTGAACTTCCATATGTATGGGACTAGAGTGGACAGAACGAGGTGTGAGAATTACTCAAAGTGTTGTGCTTGAGAACTGTGGGGACCAGTGGAGGCCCCTTTCCTGAGATGGGCGAGGTCTCAGGGAGAAAACAGAGTACTTTTGGCTATCCTGAGATAGGGTTCCTTCTGGAAATCTGGATAAATTTGATGAAAGCTGAAAGATGGGCTGGAGACAAACACATGGGTGTTGCTATCCATATAGACTCTGGGACTACAGAGGGCCCATGAAAGGAGGAGGGCCTGGGGCTAAAAAGTCAGTGTGTATACATGTGTGTGTACATGAAAAACCTGTCCTGGAAATTGTGCCTGTGTGTGTGTGTGTGTGTGTGTGTGTGTGTGTGTGTGTGAGACTGTGCGTCTGAACCTACATGAGACTGAGCTTTGTGTGTGTGAATGGGTTTGTGCTGGTATGTATGTGCAAGTCTGTGTGTGCACTGTGTGTAAGTGTGCTTTGGGCATAGAGACTGAGTAAATATAGCTCTGTGATCTTTGGGGCTCAACTCTTGCACAAAACTTTGAAGGGAAACCACAAATTTCCAACAATGTCAAAACTAAAGGCCCAATGACACCATCCCCAAATGTCCTTACCCCTCACCTACCTATAAGAAGACCTGCCTCCCACCTGTTTCCTCACACATCTGAAAAGCTGAGTCCCTGACCCTTATAGATGCTATGGGGTGGAACTTGCCCAGCAGAGTTGAGGGTGGTGGATACTACCGTGTCTGATGCCAACTTTCATGGATCTCCTGGGACCTTCCTATAGGCCATGACTCTGGCCAAAGAGATCCGAGACCAGGAGCGGGGCGGTCGCACCCATGTGGGTGTGGTTGACGGAGAAAATGAAAAGGACTCCCCGCAGCTGATGGCAATTATGAACCACGTGCTGGGCCAGCGCAGGGAACTGAAGGCAGCAGTGCCTGACTCTGTGGTGGAACCCGCTGTCAAGGCTGCCCTCAAGCTGTACCAGTGAGTTCTGGACTGGAGTCTTCCTGGGCACTAAGGACTTTCTGAGGCAGGGTGCCCCAAGGAGACACCTCCTATTTATGCCTTGCTCTGTCCCACAGTGTGTCTGACTCAGAGGGAAAACTAGTGGTTAGGGAAGTCGCTACTCGACCACTTACACAGGACCTGCTTAGCCATGAGGTGAGAGGGTCTGGAGGACCTTACCCCTTTCCCAGACAGGGACACTTCCAGGGTGCTGGGACCTGTGTAAGGGGAAAATTGGCACAGTCCAGCCCCCGCCCCCAGCACCACAGGCTCACCTGGGTCTTTCTCTCTTGACTCCAGGACTGTTACATCTTGGACCAGGGAGGCATGAAGATCTTTGTGTGGAAGGGGAAGAATGCTAATGCCCAGGAGAGGAGTGGAGCCATGAACCAGGCCCTGGTAAGGACAGGGATCAGCAGGCAGCAACAAGGGGCTTGGACCACAGCATCAGGGAAAGCCCAGGGAAGATTCTGAGCATACAGGGCTGGAAGCTGAAGGGTCATCTCCTAGTCCCTTTCCCGGTTCTGCATTGCACGTAAGGGAGCCAACCACCACCAACCCTGGGCCTCCTCGGGATGAAGGCTGTCACCTTCCCATGCAGGAGCTTGGTTTAGAGAAGGGAAGGGCTGGTCTTTCTACAAAAGGATGGGTCAGGGCTAAGTCAGAGTTCAGGACTAAAGTCTGTTGGATTAGAAGTGAGCACTAAAATTATAATTGAGGTGTAGTCAAGATAGGGGTCAGGTTCAGCCTTGGAGTTGGGATCAGAGTTAGGTTTGGGGTCAGTATTATGTTCAGGTTTGAGACCAGAGTGAGGCTTGAAACCAGTGTTAGGTTTGAGGTGGTATCAGGTTTGACCTTGATTGGAATAGGTTAGTAAGGTTGTTTGGGATCAGCATTGGGCTTGAGGTTGTGTGTGTTCAGGTTTGGGGCCAGGTGTATCTGGTTGGAGTCAGGGCCAGGCTTTGGCTTGCAGAGGGGTGTGGAGACAAGAGGCAGGAGGAGATAGCCTCCAGTGGCCCCCCTTCTCTTCCCAGAACTTCATCAAAGCCAAGCAGTACCCACCGAGTACCCAGGTGGAGGTGCAGAATGATGGGGCCGAGTCACCCATCTTTCAGCAGCTCTTCCAGAAGTGGACAGTGCCCAACCGGACCTCTGGCCTGGGCAAAACCCACACCGTGGGCTCCGTGGGTGAGAGCCCAGTGGGGCTTCGGGGACAGCTGGCCTGCTTTCTGCCCCCCTTCCCTGATGCACCTGTTAAATGCCACAGTTTACCCTGGCTCTCAGCCTCCCTGGTGGGTGCAGGCCCCTGGGGAAAGAGAGTTGTCATCAAAATGGAGCTAGAAATGTCCTGTCTTCTATTTGGAATGTGGTTGGGCTCCCTGGGAACCAAACAACCCACTAGACTATATTTGCTGAAGGCAAGGTGTGTGCCAGACACCAGGGAGGAGAGTTCAAATGAAAGGATGGTGTAGAGCCCATCACCATGAACTCCCTGCCCAAGTGGGAGGCAAGGCCAGTGTCTGAAGTCTGAATGCTAAATAGAGCTTTGTTCTTGACCCTCTTGATCCTTGCTTGTTGCTAGTGACTTCTCTGGGAGGCACTGATGAAGCAGGTACCTTAGGGACATGGAAATGTGACTCTGTGTCATAGCTCTGCTATTCTCTGGGTGACCTTGTATAAACAGCTGCATTGTTCTGACCTCAGATTCTTCGTCTGTAAAGTGGGTCTAAGAGTGGCAGCCAGCACTTGGGGCTGTAGTAAGGACCTGGGACATCTCAGCTGGTGACAGTTGGTGTCCTGATCTCTCCAGCTAAGGTAGAGCAGGTGAAGTTTGATGCTATGTCCATGCATGTACAACCTGAACTGGCTGCCCAACAGAAGATGGTGGATGATGGGAGTGGGGAAGTGCAGGTGAGAGAGGGATGGGGCTGGGCTGGTGGGGAAGATGTGTGGAGCCCAGCCTAGACCTCACACAGGCCTGACTCTGCTCCCAGGTGTGGCGTATCGAGGACTTAGAGCTGGTACCTGTGGAGTCCAAATGGCTGGGCCACTTCTATGGAGGTGACTGCTACCTGCTGCTCTACACCTATCTCATTGGCGAGAAGCAACACTACCTGCTGTATATCTGGCAGGTAAGGCCCTGCACAGAACCACCTGGAACACAGTTGGCTCAGCTTTCCCTCCCCAATCCCTGCCATTACCTGTAGGTTGAATACTCCTGGAGATGGGGAGCTCACTCCCTCCAGAGATAGCTCTTTCTGTCTTGGGTGGCTTTGGCTCTGAGATTGCTTCCAAAGGGTGTCCCTTTCCTTTTGGTTCTGAGTCTCCCTTCCAATTCCCATTACCATCTGCATATTCCTGTCACTGGCTCTGCCTAGGGACTCTGTCAGATGCCCAAGTATGGAAATAAGTTGTGTGGTAGTTCTCTGAGGAGGGAACAGGAAGGAGCAGAGGCTGTTTGGAGTCCGGGCTGGAGTTGAAGTGAGCCAGAGCTGGGCTAGGAAAGGTTCATGTTTGGGGCTGGGGTCAGAATCACAATCTGTTGGGCCTGGGCTTTGGCTCTGTTCAGGGTGGGCTTTGTGGGTCCAACCAGGTCAGAATTGAGGATGAGGGTATACCTCTTTTGGTAGAGTGCTTTTCTAACATGCACAAAGCCCTGGGTTCAATCCCCAGCACTGCATTAAGCTGGTGTGGTAACAAACACCTGTAATCCCAGCACTCAGGTAGTAGGGGAAGAAGGATCAGCAATTCAAGGTCATCCTTAACTATATAGCAAGTTCCAGGCCAGGCTGGAATACATGAGACCCTGTCTTAAAAAATTGGGGGAGTTGGAGAGATGGCTCAGCTATTAAGAGAGCTTGCTGCTCTGCTGCTCTTTCAGAGGACCCAAGTTCAATTCCCAGCACCCACATTGGATGACTCATAACTACCTATAACTCCAGCTCCAGGGGATCTGACACTCTCTTCTGGCCGTCTCAGGCAACAGCATACATTTGGCATATACACACATAGGCATATACACATAAACATTAATTTTTTAAAAAAAATTAGAAGCTAGGGCTGGAGAGATGGCTCAGCAGTTAAGAACACTGACTGTTCTTGCAGAAGACCCGGGTTTGAATCCCAGCATCCACATGGCAGCTAACAACTGTCCGTAACTCCTGTTCCAGGGGATCCGACAACCTCTTCTGTCCTCCGCAGGCATTCCATGACAGGGGTGCACTTACCTATGCACAGGCAATACACACATACACATAAAATAAAAATAATAAAGGTCGGGTGTGGTAGCGCACACCTTTAATCCCAGCACTCAGGAGGCAGAGGCAAGTGGATCTCTGTGAGTTCAAGGCCAGCCTGATCTACCTAGTGAGTTCCAGGACAGCTGGAGCTACAGGGAGACCCTGTCTCAAAAAGACCTAAATAAATAAATAAATAAATAAATAAATAAAATATTTAAAAAATTAGAAGTTGGCATGGTGTTGCATACCTTTAATTCCAGCACCTGGGTGGTAGAGGCAGTGGATATCTGTGAGATTGAGGCCAGCTTGGTCTACATATTGAGTTCCAGGTCAGCTGGGGCTACAGGGAGACAGTCTCAAAATAAACAAACAAACAAACATACAAACAAACAATTAGGAACCCTTTTGCTTTTGAAGAGGAATGTTTGGTTTCCAGCACTCACGTGATAGCTCACATCTGTTTATAACTCCAGTTCCAGGGGATCCCATACCTTCTGTCTCTGTAGGCAAGTGGCATGCACGTGGTACACATACATACATGCAAGCAAAGCACTCATACACTTAAGATAAAAATAAATTTTTAAAAAAAATTGGGGATATAATGTAGTGGAGGCAGAGGATGGGGTCAAACTCAGGGTCCCACCCTTCCTTCCTGCTCATCCCCAGGGCAGCCAGGCCAGCCAGGATGAAATTGCAGCCTCAGCCTACCAAGCTGTCATACTGGACCAGAAATACAACGATGAACCAGTGCAGATCCGGGTCTCAATGGGCAAGGAGCCGCCTCACCTCATGTCTATCTTCAAGGGGCACATGGTGGTTTACCAGGTATGACTGCTCAACCGAGGCAGTGGGCATCCAGGAGACAGGGAAGGGATGTGGGATGGGCATGAGGTTAGGATGAAGCTCATTCGTCATTGAACAGGATCTTTTTGAGGGTCTTTCATGTGTAGATCTAGTGACAGAAACCAGCATGTTTGCTTTAGAAATATAGGGAAGGCCCGGCATGGTGATGTACACCTTTAATCTCAACAGAGGCAGAGTCAGGTGGATCTCTATGAGATCAAGGCCCCAGCCTGGTCTACATAGTGAGTTCCAGGCCAGCTGGGGCTACAAGGAGACCCTGTCTCAAGAAACAAACAAAAAATGTGAATGTAGGGAAGGAGCCCTCATTGTGTGCAAATGTTGTTGTCCAGCTTCCACATCCAACTCCTTGATCTCTGCTATGTGAAAAAGGGTTTTTTTTTCCTGGGGTGGGTATAATAGTTGCTGCACCTGGCTGATGAAATAAACTAGACATCTCCTGCTGCAGCTGTTTAAGCAATAATCTGTTTACAGTGTACCTTCTAAGTACACAGTTTTTTGTAATTCAGCAAGCCAGGCGAGACATGGCAGACCAATACTGCTTACAGCCTTACTGGCCAAGGACAATCATGCAGTTGTATCTGAGTAGTGAACTCCCGGCCTGAAGCACAGTGTGGTTAAATGCCAGAGATGAAAGTTGAGTTCAAAGGGAGGCATGAATATAGTAAACTGGGAGTAGGCGTAGAGTTCATGGTGGGAAGAAATTCTGAGAAGGTCTAGACATTTGGGGCAAAGCTAGAGAGCTTTGTAGAGGTAAAATGAGGGCTTGCGATGCAGGGGGCACAGCAAGGCCCAGGACAGTGGGGGGTGGGGGAGAAACACAAAGCTAATTTGTGTCTCCATCTTGAATCTCATCGGGCCTTTGTCAAGGCTCATCAGAAGAGTTGGGTTTTATCTGAAAACAGCGTAGTGCCACTGAAAGCTTTTGAGGAGCAGAGAGCCAAGATCGAAGCAGAAGCTTCTGGATCAGTTCCCCAACCTTCCTCCTCTCTGGGTGCTCATTATGTGATTGCATTCTCGTCACTCCTGCCCGTCTCCCTGCCTTCCCCTACACCTGCAGGGAGGCACCTCCCGAGCTAACAACACAGAGCCTGTGCCCTCCACGAGGTTGTTCCAGGTCCGGGGAACTAGTGCCAACAACACCAAGGCGTTTGAGGTCACAGCCCGGGCAACCTCCCTCAACTCCAATGATGTCTTCATCCTCAAGACCCCATCCTGCTGCTACCTATGGTGTGGGAAGGTGTGCGAGGGGCTAGAGACATCCCTTCCCCAGTGGGTCCTGGGAACTCCTCAGGCTCAGAGCAGACTGGGCAGGCTGGGAGACCCTGGGCTAACAAGGTCCAACTCATGGGTCCCCAGCTGCCTGTTCTTGTCTCTGTGTGCTATTCTCAGAGTCTCTGTCTCTGTTAGCATCTGCCTATTTTGTTCCCTTTACATTGGGCATCCCTTGCCTGCTCAGTACTGCTCTGTCTCTACTCTTTCCCCTACCCTTGCCTATCCAGGCCTCTCTCTTATTCTCCCTTCCTCTGAGCAGGGTACATCCCTCATCTCTGTTATTCTTTGGGCTGTTAAGGATGAAGGAGAAGGAAGAACAGTCCCTGAGTGGGCTGTGTGCCTGGAGTCTGGTTCAGACCCCAGAGCACTGGAAGAATGCAGCAGGAGGGTGGGGGATGGTACTGGGGGTGGTCTCCCCAGCAAGGCTCACCTTCTCATTTCCTCAGGGTTGTAGCGGGGATGAGCGGGAGATGGCTAAGATGGTTGCTGACACAATCTCACGGACGGAGAAGCAAGTGGTGGTGGAGGGGCAGGAACCAGCCAACTTCTGGATGGCCCTGGGTGGGAAGGCACCCTATGCCAACAGCAAGAGGTGATGTCCTAGCATCTCCCCCACCCCACAGCCCTCAGCAGGTGCAGTCTGGGGACTCTGTCCCAGGCTCCCTGATGAGTAAGGGATAGATTTGCCCTTGGAGCTTCTGGGCATGGGGAATATTTGTGCTGTTTACCATGGGATGCTCACCATGGGATGCTTAGGGCTGGGAGGGGGCGTTTCCCTGGAAAAAGGGGTTCACAGGAGCAGTTCAGCCTTTAGGAAGAAAGTGCTAGAGTGCAGCCCTGCCCTTAGGGTCTGACATAGGCCCTCTTTCAAGTGTTCCTTCCTAAAGAATATGCACTTTTTTTTATGACTCAGCTGAAAAGCAAAAGGGCATGTGCTGCTGTGACAGCAGGAGGGATAGAGAAGGAAGCAGGAAGAACTTTCCCTAGGGCCATGGAGGGGCCTCTGGAAGGCATGCCTCGAAAAGCAGTGGGAATTTGCCCCTTGGAGCACTGTTGGGATGGGAGCAGACTCTTCTGTCATCATAAGAGGGAGCATTTTGCGAGAGGATGGTCCTTCCTTGGAAGGGTCCTTTAGAGTTCTGTGTGGTCAAGTCCCTATCCCACACCCGTCAGCACCATCTTCTGTCCTCTCTGCAGACTACAGGAGGAAAACCAAGTCATCACCCCTCGGCTCTTTGAGTGCTCCAACCAGACTGGGCGCTTTATGGCTACTGAGATCTTTGACTTCAATCAGGATGACCTGGAGGAGGAAGATGTGTTCCTATTGGATGTCTGGGACCAGGTAGGATAGGAGACTGGGGGACCACCTTTCTTAACTTGATCCCCAGTACCAAGAGGCTCCAAAGGCTTCAGGGTAGGGAAACATCAGGGTTTGAGGCCCTCCATTCTTCCTCTTTATGAAAAAAAAGGGAAGAGAGGGATGTGCCACAAGGGGATGCTGGGCATCAGGGATAAACCTGTGGGCCAGGGGTAAGTAGTAGGCATGGAGGACTGACAGGCCATGGGCTCTCCACAGGTCTTCTTCTGGATAGGGACGCATGCCAACGAGGAGGAGAAGAAGGCTGCTGCCACCACTGTGCAGGAATACCTCAAAACCCACCCTGGCAACCGTGACCCCCAGACTCCTATCATCATAGTGAAGCAGGGACATGAGCCCCCCACTTTTACAGGCTGGTTCCTGGCTTGGGATCCCTTCAAGTGGAGTGTGAGTGGCCGTAGCCCAGCCAGTCATCATGGCTCAGCACACCTTCTTCCATGGGGCCTTTTTCAGAGTGCATCACTGAGGGAGGCCTGGCCTGACTCCCACTGGCCTTTTTCTTCCTTTGGGATTTTATAGAAATCGTTTGAGGTGCTTAAAATAAGAAGTCAGTTGCTGTAAGGTCATTAAATCCCCTGGGGAGGGAGAGGGAAGGAAGTCTAAAAAACCAGTATTGGCCAAGCATGGTGGTAAATGCTTATGATCCCAGCACTTGGGAGGCAGAGGCAGGAGAAACAGCTACATGAAAAGTTGGGGGCTAGCCTGGATTAGTTCAGACCCTGTCTTAATAAAAATCCACCAACAAAGCAAAACACCTAATGTTGGTGAGCACGGTGGATAGTGCATACTTGTGTTCCCAGCACTTGGAAATTAGGAGAATTTCAAGTTCAAGGCCAGCCCAGACTACACAACAAATTATCAAAGGCTGAGGGTCTAGCATACACAGGTCCTGGGCTTGATCCCTAGCACTGTAAAAACAAACATAGCCACAGACACAGACACAAAGATAAAGCTAACTCTACAGTGTCTTGTTTTAGTGCTATACAAAGCTGTCAGAGATGGGTTAGAATTAAAATTCAAGACTTGGTTCTTAGTCAGGCGTGGTAGTGCATGCCTTTAATCCCAGCAGAGGCAGGCAGATCTTTTGTCAAGTTCCAGGCCACCTGGGGCTACAGGGAGACTCTGTCTCAAAATACAAGGCCACTAGGCATAGGCATAGTGGCACATGCGAGTCCCAGCATTTGGGAGGCAGAGGCAGGTGGATCTCTGAGTTCAAAGCCAGCCTGGTCTACATAGTGAGTTCCAGGCTAGCTGGGGCTACAGAGAGATCCTGTCTCAAAAAAAGAAAGCTCAAGTTTTTTGTTTTTGTTTTTTTTTCCAGGAAGAAGGAAGGCTCAGGTATAGTGAAGGCTGATCTTGTGGCTCTGGGTGCTCTAAATTGGCAAAACAGATGAGTTTAGGAACAGAGAGCCTAATTTCCTCAAATATGCTTTCCTTTTTAAAAAATATTTTATGTGTATAAGTGTATTGCCTGCATGTATGTGAGTGCACCTGTGTTGTGCGATGCCGAGGGGGTCAGAAGAGGGCTTTGGATTCCCCTGGAACTGGAGTTAAGGTTCATAGCTGCCATGTGGGTGCTGGGAATCGAACCAGGGTTCTCTGCAAGAGCAGTCAGTGCTCTTAATGGCTGAGCCATCTGTCCAGCCCCTTCCTTCTTTTCTTTTGACTCTAGTTGATAGGCTGCTTCATCTTTAGGATGGATTCAGCAATTTTTTTTTTTATTCTTATGTGTACATGGCATGCATATGGAGAGCAGAGGTTGATGTTGGGTGTTTTCCTTGAACACTCTCCGTTTTATTTACTGAGGCAGGGTCTCTTACTGAACACAGAACTCAGACTCATCTAGTCTTCCTAGCCAGCTTGCCTCTGGGATCCTGTCTCTGTCTCCTTCGAGGCTGGATTACAGTCAGGCTGTCACACCTGCCCAGCTTTTTATGTGGGAGTTGGTGAACTGAATTCTAGTCCTCATGCTTGGGAGGCAAGCATCTTATTTACTGAACCATCTCTCAGGATTAAGCAAATCTTAAGCAGCAATGTGGATGCTAGACGTCACAGTTACTTCATTCCCCCAACTCAGTCCAGACAGGCCCATCCCTCACAAGTCTGTACTTCTCTCTCAGCCTCATTCATTCAGTTATCCATCCATTCATTTATTCAGCACAATTCCCTGAGGGAGCTCTGATGTGTCATGCTGAGTGCCAAGCTTGGGGGCTATGGAGAAGGCTCCTCAAGCTTCAGCTCCCTTCTTTGTTCTGTGCTGGGGCTCCTCCCAAGTGGCCCAGGACCACTGAACTTCCCAAAGCCCACCTCGCATAGGCAGGCTGTCAGCAATGCCTGTTTAAACAGGCCTCCACAAGGAGTCAGGGAAGATGGTATTCTCCATTACCACATCCCCTGGGCAAGGACAAATAGCTTGCCCTGATCTTTTCTGAGCAGTTAGTTCCTTTGGTCTCATACTTCCCACCTGACCTCATCAGGGACCCCCTAATTCACTCGCTTACACTGAGCCTCCCCTCCCCCTTCTCCCCACCTAATTCTAGATCAGTCTTCTTTCCTTTTAAAGGAAAACAATCTTTGGGCTGCTGAGATGGGATTTGATCTGTTATTTATTTTATTCACAGACTGTCAAATCCTATGATGATCTGAAGTCAGAGCTTGGAAACTCTGGAGACTGGGACCAGATTGCTGCTGTGAGTATGGGGGCATAGCTGGGCTCAAGTGGCTTGGAGGCAGTCTGTTTCTGTGTCTTGTGCTTTCCCTCCTCCTCATCTCACTTCTCGTGGAAGTTCTTGCTGATTACCACCATGTCTCTGGCTGTTCTCTCTCTCCATTTCTTAGTGAAATGGGGCAGCTACTAAAATGTAGGTTTTTCTTGCACAGTGGTATATGATTGTAGTCCCTGACTCAGGAGGATTTAGGCATTTAACTAGTTAACTATGCAGAGATCCCTGGCTCAAACTACAACCCCTGCCAAATATTCAGATTTCAAGGTTCCAACTCAAAAAATATTTTGTTTTTTAGAATTTGAATCAGCCCTCTGCATTCTGCACATTTTTGTGGGGGGGGGGCACGAGTATGTGATGTACATACATGCATGTTCACGCGTGTATGAGCATGTGTGCGCATGCACATGGAGGCCAGAGGTTGAGACTGAGTGTCTTCCTTGGTCGCTCTCCACTTTATTTACTGAGGTAGGTTCTCATCTAACCCAGAGCTCCTGGATTCAGTTCGTCTAGGTAGCCAGCTTGCCCCTCGGATCCCCTCTGGAGTGTGCTGGGATTACAGGTGGCCTACCATACCCACTTTTAGGGGATTCAAGCTCTGGTTGTCATGCTTGCATGGCAATGCTCTATCCATTGACCCATCTCCTCAGTCCTGGATTCTGCCTGTTTTAAATGAAGGGCCCAGGTAATCACCTGGTGCAGTCAGTTCATGGCCTGCCTGTCTTGGTGGGGAATTGTGACATCTCTAGGTGCCATCATCCTCGGGACACTTCTTCTGGCAGAATAACTGTGACTCTTTTGGTCTGTTAGTGTTCAGAGATGTGTTTAGCCCATAGGCCTGGGATATGGGAATATGAACTCGAAGCCTTTCCTCCAAGAAGTTCCGAGGCTCACAGAAGAAAAAGACAGGGCTAGTTCTTCCAAAACACATCCAGAACCCAAGAACAAGGGGGTAATCAGCAAGGACACTCCTGCCTCTTCCAGTTGCAGGTTGAAAATGCTGTGGTGCTTAGTCAACTTTCTGGGGTTTAAAAAGAAACCCCAGTGTTTAAAAAGAAAGGCTAGATCAAGGCTGAGTGAACAGATAAGAGAAAGAGGGTCATAAATGTCTAAGGGAGATGTCAAACTCTGGGGAAAGTTGTGAAGTTTGTCATTGATCAAATAGTCATCCTGTTCCAAGTAACTTTGGCCAGAGACAGGGCAACTAAGCTATTTTACTAGCACCTGGGGACAAACTAAAATGTGCTGAGAAAGAAGTGGGAGGGGAAGGCCAGGAATGACCACTGGAAGGAGTTGTCTGGGAATGAGTGACTTTGGAGGGCATGGCAGAACAGTTATACAGAAGCTGGACTAACCAGTAGTATTCTTTTTTCCCCAGGAGGTCACAAGCCCCAAAGAGGATGTGTTCACTGCCTACACCAACCTCAGTTCTGGGCCCCTGGCCATCTTCCCCTTGGAGCAGCTGGTGAACAAGCCTGTGGAGGAGCTCCCTGAGGGTGTAGACCCCAGTAGGAAGGAGGTGAGTCAGACCCACCCAGTGGAACCATAAGGATCTGGCTAGTTCTTTTGTTGGACTTCCCAGATTGTGCCCTGCAGGGTGCTGGGGAATGCCCTGGTGAACAAAACACCTTCATACCAGTCTTCCATTCCTGAGGACAGAGCAGAGGGGCCTGATTAACTGCTCATTTCAGGGATGACAGGTGTGGCCAAGGGCAAGTGTAGGTTTCAGGAGTATTATGAGACTGTTTTAGTCAGAGAGAAAGGAATTTGTTATGGAGGCAAAGTGGGTTCTTCCCGAAGAAGAAACAAGTGTGAAACTGAGAGGTTCAGGGAGGGAGAACAGGAGCATGGACAGACACTGGGAAGGGAGGCCATGTGGGGAGAGTTAAAGTTTTCAGACCTCTCTGGCAAAGGCAAGCCACTGGCAGGAACAGGGTGATGGATCTCGCTTCAGGCAGTAGCGACAGGGCAATTTAAGAGTTGGTGAGTAAACCTCAGGAGGCGGATGTGGCCATGGGTGAGGCTGGCAATCAGCTGGCAGGCCTGCAGGCTGTTCAAGAGCAGGGCTCCTGGAAAGATACAAGCTCACTGGGATGGGCAGTCCCTGTTATCTAGCATGGGGTTAGAGTTCAGCAGGCTTGAACAGCTGAGAAGCCAGCCTGACTGGGCCTGGGAGGGCCTTGGTCTAAACACCAGAGATGAGGAAGAGGTGGGTATGGAGGGTCCAGTAACAAACTTGGTGTCCAGCAGCTGTTTCCCACCCACTGTTGCCCAACTGCTCTTTTTTTTTTGGTCATTTTGAGACAGGGTCTCCCTGTAGCCTCAGCTGGCCTGGAACTATGTAGACCAGGCTGGCCTCAATTTCGTAGAGATCCGCCTGCCTCTGCTGGGATTAAAGGCTGGCTCCAACTGTTCTTATTGACTCTCTTCCAAAGCAAGGTGCTCCACTGCCCTGCCTGGGGACAGGGAAGGCTTGTTCCCAGGAGCCAAGGAGAGAGAATGCCCAAGGGTGGGAGGCAAGTCTAATGACAGGTTAGAGGACTGGGATATCACATCCACCTGAGCTTGAAACCCATCTACATGTGTTTACCAAGAAGCTGCTCAATGTAGCTGCTCTAGGAGTCAAAGAAATGTTCCCTAGGGCAACTCCACTTCAGGAGAGTAGTATAAGACCTAAACCCACTGTACTTACCTTGGCCCTGTACCTGCTCCTCCCCACAATGGAGACTGAACCTTGATAGAGTGAGGCTCTATCATGAGGTTGTTCTGCCCCCCACCTCCTGAATTCTGAGTTACATGCATGTGCACCATGCTCAGATTTTCCCCAACCTATTTAAAGAAAAAAACAAAAAAAACTTTGAGACATAGTCTTGCTAAATTGCCTAGGTTAGGGCTGGAGAGATGGCTCAGCGGTTAAGAACAGTGGTTGTTCTTACAGAAGACCTGGGTTTGAATCCCAGCACCCACATGGCAGCTAACAACTGTCCATAACTCTAGTTCCAGGGCATCCAACAGCCTCTTCTGACCTCCACAGGCATTGCAAAACATGAGTGCAGTTACCTACATGCAGTCAATATACATATAAACATTAAATAAATAATAAATAAATAAAAAATTAAAAAAAATTGCCTAGGTTAGCTTTGAACTTATTCTAATCCAGGCAGACCTTGAACTTCAATCATCCTGAGTAGTTGAGATTGCAGGATGCACTATGACACCCAACCCTGTCTAACTGTCAATGGCCAAGGGAGCAGAGATGAGGGCTAAAAAAACACTTTTTTTTCCCCCTTTTCTTTTCAAGACAGGGTCTCCATTATAGCCCCAGCTGACCAGGAACTATGTAGACCAGGTTGGCCTTGAACTCACAGAGATCTGCCTACCTCCTGAGTGCTGGGATTAAAGGCATGTGTCACTATGCCTGGCTTAAAAATGCTATTTTAGGGTTACTTTAATTTGGGCCCTTAATTGTCTGGAGGGTGGTTAGCTCCCTTAAACAGCAAAGCCATCTTATCATCTTAGAGCTTGGGAAAAAGGCCACATGTATCAGTTCTCTCTCATGCCTTATGATAAGATACATCTGGATAGGCAGTAATTCCCAGTGGTTAATTCCAAGCCAGGAACAGAGCACAAAGGTAAAACTGTGCTAGCTAATCTTCAGTAGTACTTACAGGATGAGCTAGAATGCGTCACTTATCCAATTATTTTTCCACTCAAAATAGGCAAAACTGGACCATGCATTTGTTCTTCATCCTTCTGAGTACCTCCCCTTAGAATGTTTCCTCTCTCAGCTACTCTTCCAACTATCTCTAAGAAAAGTGTCTCCTACAAAATAACAAGCTGATATATTCAAGGAGATATAAGGCTGATAGGACTTGACCTGCTGCCTTTACCCAAAACAAACCTGAAGGCTGAGACAGATGAAGTCATCTGTATCTGAAGTTCCAGTCAACTGCAAACACAACTGTACACCTGCAGTGATACAGGAGGGAAAGATGGCAAGGGACTGTCACAATATCCCTGAAACCACTTGGGGCAGGAAGTCAGGTGGTACAACAGGGCATTCCGATGACTCTGACCTTCCTGAATGGTAGCTTCAGCATCTAAAAATAGTAAGAGTACAGGCATCTGTCCTCAGGGGGACTTACTGGCTTCAGGATTCCCCAGGATGACAGAATTCAAGGATTGTGCAGTTCTATATAAAACAGCATAGCATTTGTATATAACCCCCTCCCACCCTCCCATATACATTAAATCACCTCAATTTAAATGACCTAATACAATGTAAATGCTCTGCAAAGTTATGCTATAATTGCTTAGGGGGTAATGAGAAGAAAGTCTATGCCAGTGTTTTCTACCTGTGGTTGGTTTAATACATGTATACAGAATCCACTAATACATAGAGCTGCCGGCTCACATCACACTTAGTGTCCTTTTTTTTTTTTTAAGAGCAAGCAAGGTTTTATTGAGTAACAGCTCCCTATAGCAGAGAAGGGTTGCCTCAGTTAGTCTTTCCAAGTATTACAGCAGTGTGTTGGATTATTGTCAGCTCTATCCACTGGGACCACAGCAGGCCCCACTTCCTTTGTGGCCACCCTAATTTGGTCCAAAGCATGGTAGGGCCAGGAAGAGAACGGGCTCTGTGCACCATGGCAGCAGATACATTCAGACACTACCTGCTTTGGGGGTCAGACTTGGGTCTGCTATTTGGTAAGTAAAGATGAGCCACTCAGTTTTTTCTTTTAAATTTATAGTGTGCATGGGCACAGGCTCCAATAGCACACAGGTGGAAGTCAAAGGACAACTTGAGGGAGTTAGTTCTCTCCTCCCAAATGAGACATGGGGACAGAATTCAGGTGATCAGGGCTAAAGAGCTGACTCCGTGGTTAAGAGCACTTGCTGCTCTTTCAGAGGACCCAAGTTCAGTTCCCTGTACAACACTGAGGGTACCTGAACTCATGTACATATATACAAAGTTAAAAAAAAAATACATCTGTAAAAAAGAATTCAGGTAGTCAGGCTTGGTGCCAAGTGCCTTTACCCACTGAGCCATCCTGCAGGCTCCCATACAGTATAGCTTTTTGAATAGCTTTTCTTTTTAAAATTCTATTTATGTGTATGTGTCTGTATGCCAAGTGTGTGCAGAGGCGAGGAGGGGGTGTCAGAGCTGGAGTTTACAGGCAGTTCTACTGCTCAACATGAGTGCTGGGAAACCAAACTTAGATCCTCTGGAGTATCAGGGATCTCATTTAATTGCTGGGCCATCTCTCCAGTCCCTTGAATACCTTTTCTTGTGTAACACCACTTTCTTCATCATAAAAGCAAGTGAAAATTGACCTTGAAGAAATATCTCAGCCTGGTGTGGTGGTGCATGCCTTTAATCCCAGCCCTTAGGAGGCAGGTGGGTCCCTGTGAGCTCAAGGCCAGCCTGGTCTACATAGTAAACTCCAGGCCAGCTGGGGCTACAGGGAGATCCTGTATCAAAAAAAAAAAAAAAAAAAAAAAAAGCCGGGTGTGGTGGTGCACACCTTTAATCCTAGCACTTGGGAGGCAGAGGCAGGCGGATCTCTATGAGTTCAAGGCCAGTCTGGTCTACATAGTGAGTTCCAGGGCAGCTGGGGCTACAGGGAGACCCTGTCTCCAAAAGACCAAAAAAAAAAAAAAAAAAATCTAGAAATCTCAGCCAGGCATGGTGGCACATGCCTTTAATCCGAGCACTCAGGAGGTAGAGACAGATGGATCTTTGCAAGCTCCAGGACAGCCAGGACTACACAGTGAGACCCTGTCTCAAAACCACCACCCATCCCCTCTCTCAAAAACAAATAAAAATAAAAACCCCTCATTTTGGTTTGGGGGATGTAGCTCAGTTGACTACTTGCCTAGTAGGTACAAGGCTTTGGGCTCGAACACCAGCACTACAAAAACTAGGCATGTTAGCTAACCCTAACCCTAATCCAAGCACTTGGGAGGTAGAGTCCCTAGCCTGGGTTACCCAAGACCCTGCAAAAAAAAAAAAAAAAGTAATTTTTTTTTTTTTTTTTTTTAAATAGAGGAAAACTAAGGCCTAGAAAGAACTGAAGTTCCTTAAATAAGCCAAGTCAAATGTCTGGTTTTGTTTTTTGAGGCAGGGTCTCACTACGAAGCCTTGGCTGGTGTGGAACTCCTTATGTAGACCAGAGTGCTGGGATTAAATGTGTGTACCACCACACCCGCAAATGTCTGAATTCTTATTTCAAGACTAACATGAATTTCCTGTGGCAGAAAGGAGCTCAGCTGACTGCATTACCATTTTTTCCTGTTAGAAATTCAGGAAGCCTTGAACTCCCAATGCCACCCTATCCCCTTCCCATTCCTGGCTCTCATGGCAAGTGCTGGCTTTTGCTCATCTGTTTGACAGTATGCCACATGTGTATGGCCCATCTAAGCAAACCCTGGGTAAGACTGTGACCTTTGCCTTCTTGTCATCTCCTAGGCACACCTGTCAGATGAAGACTTCACTAAGGCCTTGGGGATGACTCCAGCTGCCTTCTCTGCCCTGCCTCGGTGGAAGCAGCAAAACCTCAAGAAAGAGAAAGGACTGTTTTGAGAGCAATGTGGCCTGGAAGCAGCCCCCAACCCTGCCAGTTGGAAATGTCCAGTTGTACCTGTGAGCAGCAGCATGCGACTGTGCCTTCTGTTTAGAACTGTCATCTACCCATTCCTCCTCCCCAAGGAGCCATGATCTGAGAGGTAGCTGAATGTTTCTAACCTGGGGTATGCCAAAACTTTTAATCATCTTTTCTAGAGCTTTCCTACCTTATAGACACTAGCCTTCCGACTGTGGGGAAGCCGGAATGTCTAGCAGTCTTCCCTCTTTCCTTTCACAGTGTTCTTCTCCTCACTGCCTTATCGGGTGCTAAGTTAAGGGAACCCTTTGTTTCAAGCTGGAGACCTAAAGGAAAGTAGGAAATGTGATGCTGTTTCACCTCTCCTTCATACTTTAATGTGACACTGGTAGTAAGGGCTTAGCTAAGGCCAATGCTGGGCTTACAAGCTGTTACCCAGAAGCCTTTGCAAAGCTTCAGAGGCTCCTCAGATGACAATAGTAACATTGGCTTGCTGCATGGAATTCCAACCATGAAACCAACAAAAGGTGATTTCTACTTTAAACAACTGGTTGTTCAGTAACCCCAAGGATGTGTCCTTTTAAGAAACAAGTCAAAATAACATAAGGTTAATAAAGGCTTTAATTTCACACACACACAAAAAAACTCTGTATAATTTAAAAAGGAAACAAGGAAAAACAAGGAAAAACCGTAAAGGATACAGAGGAACTGTTCTGTTAAAACACAGATAAAGTGCGTTCCATACAAAACAACAAGAATCAGAATCAAGTCACTCTGAACACAAAGGAAAAAAAGCCACCTCACAAATAATGTGGCCAAAGCTGCCATCAAGCCTGGGGGTGGCTCAGTCAGCAAAGTGCAGGAACCTCACTGCTATTCCCCTCGCCTAGGCATAAAGAACCGCTAGCAATAGGCTATGGAGGTTAGGAGGGGAGGAGACTCAGAGAAGGGAAGCCTGGGGACAGGTGTACACCCACTAGTGGTCTCCCTCTTTGCCCACTCTTTTAGCAACAGACCAGTTCAGCTGACTGCCCTTCTTTGTTCTGCCATTTGACTTGATGAACTCTGCTCCTGACCCTGACCCTCACTCGCTAGGTTCTCATGCCTGTGGACATACCTATAACTTGGAACCTCTGTATTTTTAAGAAAAATTCACTGTCATTAAAGTACTTATTCATAGTGGCACACTTATAATGAAAACCTCCAAACCTCAGACACATAGCACACATGGAAAGGAAAAAACAATTCACTAATTGTGTGTAAATATAACCAGAGACTGCCTCAAATCTAGTAACCAAAGCATACCATAATAATGGAGTCAATGGCTGTGGTTAAACAGAATAATCCTGTCACAAAACTTTCATAGCCTAGCCAACTATCGAGTTTTCCAATAAAATATGTATTTCTTCAGACGATAAAAATACCAACAAAATCAGAATTTTAAAGAATTGCATTAAAAGATGTTAGAGGGCAGAAACTTGTTAGTTTTTTAAAGTATTTCCAAGGGAGTGTTAGTGTAAAGCAGGGGAGGTATGGACAATGTAGCTGTTTTAGTTGTTTTTATGTAACTTGCATGTGGTGCTAGATTGTTGAATTTTCTAAAAATTTCCCTATACATACAAGTTTCACATGTACTTAGAGATCTAGTTGTTTCCCTGATTTGAAGTAAAAGCCCACCTGGGACTCAAGTGGGAAAAAAATGCACCCACTGCGCTGGTATTTCAGAGGATGAGACGAAGGGGAAGGGATACCCTGGTTCCAGTATATTCCCTCAACAGACCATAGATTTTACAAATTACCTTTTTTTCTTTGTAGCTCCAGATCATTTTACATTATCCAACTGTCTACATGTACATGTGTAATTACACAACAGTATGCAGTGTGGAAAGAGAAAGCCAGATTAGTTTGCTGAGGTTTTAACTATTTAAGGCTTTTTCAGAAAAATTTTGCAGTTCATCAAAAGATAAAGGTTCAGTTTAATATTTACATCTAGAGTCAATGGATTTGTAAGAATTACCTCATACACCTTAAAATGTAAGGTGTACACATTTACATTTGTTATGTTTGCTACTGAGCCACTTAAGCTAAGTCTGACTATAGCAAGAAGCAACCAATTTAGAATCAATATAAACAGAACAATTCATAGATTTACTTCTTATTCTATCCTGCCAGGACAAAATTTTGAGTGTATACACATACATCCCTATAAAACAAGAATCGTACTTTTCCATAGGCCTAAATTATAGTCTTGGCTACTAAAAGAATAAACAGCAGCCACATACAACTTTCCAACTCTGTATAATACAGGGCAAAAATCAACAAATTTTAATTTATTTTTTACTCCCCAAAATTTTTGGCTAAGACCAAAGATTGTATCAAGTACTAATTGCTACCATGGTCCAATTCAGCAATTTAAAGTAATGTAACCAAACATTTGCTATTTTGAATAGGAAGGTTACTTATTGTGCAGGCTGAAGGGAACTGAAGCCTCTGTCCCCATCTAATTTGTCCCTTCCTGGCCCAACATGCTAACTAACTGCTCCATTCCCAAATTCTTGGATCACAGTGTGCAACAACAAAAAGGAATATATTACTTATAAGTTAAAAATATATATAACCAGCTTAGAACAAGCAACACCTCCATCAACACAGTCTAACTGAAATCTCCACTTGGAGTCAAAGGAGTGAAGGGGAAAGCTGACAAGGCCGCAGGCTGAACAGACAGTAAAACTCAAGTCCGCAATGTGCAAGTAGTAACCTGTTTTCAACCACCAAATCCTGTTCAAGGCACAAAGGCCAAACCAAATCGGGTTATGCTGCCAAGCATACTTCTGCTCACCCAAGTCTGTAAGCTGAGAAAGCAGTACAAACAAGGCTGCTCAGGACACAATCTAGGCTCAGGCATTTCTATTTTTCTCTATGTATAAGGCAGGCCTCATTTCAAATCGTTCCTAATCACTTTTAGTAGCTCAAAGCTCCCAACTGCAGAGAGGGAAGAGAACAGTAAAGAATGTCACCAGTCCACTCATTCATGGGCTAGGCCAGGTATTTCCAAGCAAAGCAAAACAAAATGAGGCTCCCAGGAGAAATGAAACAAACATTTCAAAGTTCTGAAAACAAGTATTTTCCTCTGGTGTGAACTACTCCTGCGAATCCCACCTCTGTGCCACTCTGGAGCATTTGCTACCATAATGTATACTGGTAGACAGTAGGAGGCAAAGCATTTATCAGTAGTCACACAAAAGCACTGAGGCCATTTACAATTCAAAGTTAAGGTTTAGAAGAGGTGACTGTGGAAGAATACCCCCAGGTTCCAAGAGTCTGGCTGGAGTTCTTTGAAGACAATTTTCCAGAAAAGATGTCTCATTTTTAGCAATGAATTTAACATGTTTGCTCCCTCTGAAAACTGGATGTGGTTTCATCCCTATCTCAGAACTGAGCACATCCTCTCGTTTATAATGAAAGCAAGAAAAACACAGAAAATAGAAAATAATGACCACAGGTTTCATTTTGCTGTAGTCCATGCAATCCTAGTGACGCTTGAGCTCAAAGAATTCCTCAAACTCGTTTTTATGGTTTCATTAGCTGCTTAACCAAGCAAGTTGGCTAAGTGACTAATGCAGCACTTAATACTGCATTCCTACTCGGTCTCAACTCAGAGCACCTAAAAAATAAGATAAATATATTGTGCACCTTGGTTATTTAAGTTCTTAGAATTACCTAAACTAGTCACCTTTTAAAGCTCACCCTGCTTGTAGGGCAAAGCGAGACAATAAATGATTAAACACCCAAGGTTGTCTTACAGCTCACATAGTTAATTTTGCCCTGGTAACAGAGTGTTTAGCTTTTACCTTTAGTGGTCGAGAATTTGTGTTGTCAACAGCAGCATGCCTCTTGCTTTCTCTGCCTGAGAAGCATTCCTCCTTGCTCTATATATCCCTGGTGGGGGAGTTCCCACTGGAGCAATACTATCTTTTTACCTTTTATAATTTTGGTTATAATCCATTAGGGTCATTCCTGCTCCATTGAAAAACGATACAGAAGAAAATAAAAGATTCTATCTTTACCTTCACAATAATGTTGATGAATGATAAAATGTGTGAGGAAATCTCTTAGAGAAAAATGTGAAGTGTACAATGACCATCAAATGTGAGACTGCAGAAAATTCCAAAGCACCAACAATCCATTTTTGGGGGGGTGGGAGTGGGGGAAACTGCATGTGAACAGCAAAGGCATGACAGACTTCTAAAATTAAAAGAAAATCAAAACTCCTCAAGTCAGGTGACAGAAATGCCTCTTGGAAGGAAAACAAACTGTTATTAGTCTGACTTTCCAGTGAACTTTACTCATAAGAAATACATGGAAGGTTGGACTTGAATGAAGCCACTCAAAAAACAAAAGCCAGAAGCCAAATGATATGTGCACCTCCACACATTCCTCAGGTAAATGGGCTCTGGGATTGCTCCTGCAAACGGCTGTGGGATTAACTGTGAGTGGGCATGCTACTTCTGATGGCTCATCCTAACTCTTTAAGGCTCCATTCATTCCATATATCTGTGTGTGGGTTATTTACATATATATAGATATATATTTACAACATGTATCCCTAAGACAAAAGGAAGCGTCACTCTTGTAGGAGAAAAAGAGGCTAATCAGCTACAGATGAGACCAAAGTTTCCACAAAATAGCATGGAGCATTCCACAGAACTGAGTTTTGTCTTTTGGTTTGGCCCTGAGCTGTTTGTTGCTCCTGCATCAAGTAGAATTCCAAATTCTCTTCGGGTGGAGGAAGGTGAGATGGGCAGCAATGAGAGAGAAAAATGCAGTGCACATTGCCAACCCAGGACTTGGCTCCTTACGAGGCCTGACGGGTAGTCTTCCCCACGTCCATGTTAAAAGCCTGAGAGCTTTTTTCTGTTTCCAGCAACTCATCAAAGATCTCCCTTAAAATAAACAAAACATAGAACACAGAATTCAATAAGCAGAACCAAAGTATAGACAGCAGAAAAAGCAACAGAAGTGGACACTGATAAAGCTTACATAATTCCATTTGATACCTCAAGTTCATTAAAAAAATCATTTTACTTGTTGGAGCACCATCTTAAGCCCTGAGGGCCAATTTTTGGGAATTAGGGGAAGCACTCGGTTAGCTTTAATAAAAATTCTTCATAGTTCTAATTTTTATAAATCAAATCTCACCGATAGAAACTAGAAGACCAGAAGGGTTTATAAGACAGGCTCTACCATAAAACAAACTGTGCTAAATTCAGTACCTAGGTACCTTTGCTATGTAGACCAGGCTGGCCTCATACTCTCAAGAGATTCACTTGCTTCTACCTGGGACTACAGACATGCTCAGCCCGGTACAGTACCTACAGACTCTTGTGAGATGAGTAACTATTGTTGAGTCAGTAGAGAAAATATTCTGGACATAAGGAAATAATCAAGCGATGAGCTCTAAGTAAAGATAACAAAACTCCAATATTGTCCATTAATGAAGCGACGGGAACATTTTATTCCCAAAGGAAATATCTGAGTAATTTTTGGCCTACTTCCGATCTGGCAAAGTTTTTTACTTGTGCATATAGAAGAAGATGTAACCACTCCGATCGCGATCACTCTGCACAGCAGCCTCTTGAATTTTAGATACCTCCAGGTCATTGTAAGTAAACCACGCCTGCTTCTTAATGTCATACACATCACTAATGTAATGACCTGAAACAAATAAAATTGAGGTCTTTGAAAACATCAAGTTTTTCATAGCTATCAGAAGTTTGAGAAAAAGAAACACTACTTCATTATCCTGTCTCAGCAATATTTCTTTCCAAATTTCATTTGAAAAACATGTATACAGAATTAAAAGGGGCAGTTTGTGTGTGTGTGTTACTCCGTCACTGGGACATCTCCCTAGCCTATGCTTGCTTGAGACAGGGCCTCTTTAGGTAACCTACTACCTAAAGGATGGCCTTGAGTTCTTGATCATCCTGTCTCCACCTTACAAGTGTTGGGACTACAAGAACGTACCAAGCGCAGAGAGACATTTTTTGGGTATATTTGTTTATATGTTGTGCACATGTGTGTCGGTGATATGCACATATGGAAGTGAAAGGTTGACATCAGGTATCTTCCTTAACCACTTCCCACTTTTATTTATGTACTGAGGCATGGTGCTTCACTGAACCCAGAGCTCGCTGACTTGGCTAGTCTAGCTAGCCAGCTTTCCCTGGTGACCCACCCTTGCGTGTCCCCCCTCTCTTGTTGCCTCTTGAGGCTAGGGTTATAGGTAAGGCACTGGATTCTTACATGGGTACTAGAGGTCCAGTTCTCACACTCACAAGGCCAGTCAGTACTTTATCCACTAAGCCCTCTTCCTAGCCCTGTGACATTTTTGCTCAGGGGAAATTTAGGCCATTAACTAGTAGAAAAAAAAAATTAAAACAGTTAAATCTAATAACATAATCCAGTGTTTGATCAAAAGAAGCATTTAAAAATCTTTCTTTTTTAAGACAGGGTCTCATATACTGATTTTCCTGCTTCCACTTTTCAAATGTTGGGATTCCTGGTTTACGCAGTAGTGGGGATCAAACCTGGGGCTTCCTGCATGCTAGCCAAGCACTCTATGAACTTATATCCTTTTCGCTCCCCTACATTTTTCTTAATGCATTCAACTTACACCTAACAAAGACAGGAGAAACATAATAGTGGGCAAGGCTCCCTATGACTATGTCATTAACAAAATGCTGAAACCATGATGTCCATTTACCTGAGGAGGAAGTGCTGCCAATGTGACTGACAACACTGATGAGCCGATAGGAATGAGGGAGATTTCCTGTCTGGAAAATAGAAGTGGGCATGATTCATTTGAATAAAAGCAAAATACTGAATTTAAATTTATCAATCAAAGCTAATATAGCTAATCTTTAGGGCATAGTATATCAGATTCAATAACAAGTGTTAGCGGTTATACTGTTTACACATCTGAGGTAAGAATTCATCTCCAAGAATTATCCCAAAGAAATAATTCAAAAGATATATTGGGGGCTGGAGAGGTGGCTCTGCAGTTAATTGAGTGCTTCATGCTTTTCCACAGTACCCAAGTTTGGTTCCCAGAACCCATATTGGGAAGCTCATAACCACCTGTGACTCCAGCTCCAGGGGGATCCAATTCCCTCTTTTAACTCCCTCCCGCCATGGTACACACACTCACCCTTCAAAAGAAAAGAGTGTATCTATTAAATTATTTGCTGTAGCATTATCTATAATGAAAAAAACTAGAATATATACAATAATAGCTGATCAGTAGCAAATCAGTTCTATACAATATTATTAAGTTTACAGAAAAATTAAGTGGATCAGCAACATAGTAACTTGTTTTTCAAATCCATATCTAAAAAAAGTTATGATCAGAGTTAAAATTGGACAATAAAATGAAAAAAGAAAAAGCTGCTTTCTGTGTTACTGTTGGAATTATGGTAAATGCCTACCTTTTAAATACTGTATTAAAATATTGTTAGTAAAAACTAAGCAAAAATGAAAAGTAATATTCATGCAGTATAAGCAGCACAATAAAGTAAAATCTAGAGAAGGAATATAGCTACAAGTAAGTTAAAAAAACATGTTCGAGCTGGGCATGGTGGTCCCAGCACTCAGGAGGCAGAGGCAGGTAGATTTCGGCAAGTTCAAGGCCAGCCTGGTCTACATAGAGAGTTCCAGGCTAACTGGGACTACAGGGAGACCCTGTCTCAAAAAGGCCAAACAAACAAAAAACCCCCATGTTCATAAATTTTGGTGAAGTAATTTACTTTCACATTTATCCTAAGAAATTCTAAAATATGGGAAACACTGTTAAGTTCATACTTAGTTTCTGACTGCTTTATTTAAAAATTTTACAGTTTATTTTTATGTGTATGAGTGTTTTGCATGTATGTAAGTGTACCATGTGTGTGAAATGCCACTGAAGACCAGAAGAGGGTGTTAGATCCCCTGAAACTGAAGTTACAGATGACTGTTAGCTGCCATGTGAGTGCTGGGAACTGGACCTGGGTCCTCTGCAAGAGCAGCCAAAGCTCTTACTTGCTGAGCCATGCCTCCAGTTCTTAGAATGCAATATTTATTATAATGAAAAACTGAAGCAGTTGTGGTGGAACATGCTGATATCCCCCAGCACTCAGCAGGCTAGCCTGGACTAAACTGCAAGACTTTGTCCCAAAAAACAAAATTAAAATTAAACAGCTTAAACAAATGCTCAATGTTAGTTAAAAGAGGGATGGCTCAGTGGTTAAGAGCACTGACGGCTCTTGCAGAGGACCCGGGTTCAATTCCCAGCACCCACATGACAGCTACTAATTGTCCTTAACTCCAGTTCCAGGGGAATCCAATGCCCTCTCTGACCTCTGTGGCACTGCACAACACAGGTGCACTCACATACATGCAGGCAACACACTCATACACATAAAATAAAAATAATAAATAAAATATTAAAAAAAATTAACTACAGACTATACTGATTTGAATGAAACACTCAGGCTGGAGACATAGCTCAGTTGTTAGACTGTTTGCCTAGGACATACAAAGCCCTGGGTTTGATCTTCAGCTCTGCATAAACTGAGCATGGTGGCACATGTCTGTAATCCTAGCACTTCCGGGAGTGGGGGCGGGGTAGGGCACAGATTAGGATAAAAAATTTAAGGTTGGGGCTGGAGAGATGACTCAGCGGTTAAAAACACTGGTTGTTCTTGCAGAAGACTGGGGTTCGAATCCCAGCACCCACATGGCAGCTAACAACTGTCTGTAACTCCAGTCCCAGGGGATCCGACAGCCTCTTCTGACCTCCGTGGGCATTGAACAACACGGGTGCACTTAGCTACATGCAGGCAATACACACACACATAAAATTAAGGTCATTTTTGGCTAGAGCTAGTTCTAGGCCAGTCTGTGCTATATGAGACCCTACCTTAAAAAAAAAAAAAAAAGTAAATAATTAAAAAAATTATTTTGGAGACAGGATGTTACTATGTAGCCTAGGCTCGCCTCAAACTCTTGGTAATCCTCTTGATTCAGTCTCCCAAATGCTGAGATTATAGGCATAAGCCCCCAGGCCCAACTAAGTTTTCAACAAGCAGAATAAAAACTTTACTTACACAGTAACATCCTAAAGGATACTGAATGTGGACTGACAAAAGAATATAAGAAATGCAATAGAAGGTGCATGCTAGAGTGGGATCCCAAGCAAGGAGTGTTTGGAGGGAAAAGCAATTACTTAAGGACAGAAAGGGGAAAAGTTTATCAATGTGCTGTCATGACAGTTAGCTGAACAGTTTTTCACTAACTATAAAGATATATTAGTACTTGATGGAATTAAAGTAATTATACTGTATGTATATGTATGCCTTATATGGATACGCATTCTTATCCAACATGAACACAAGATGGTCAGGATGGATTTCTGTTTTGTTCTGAGTCTTGTATGTAAGAAATGAAGAGCAAAGGATGAGAAAACAAAGATACCCTGGTGGCCGCGGGCAGGGCAGCTGTGCTGGCACTGGAAGGAGAGTCTCTAGAGAAAGTAGGTGACCCTGACAGCCTTCAATCAGACTCAGGGGTGAAGCATTACCTCAGCATTTCTTTTTAGTTCCTCGGCTTCAGCTTCTGTATACTCCATATCAAAAACATCCTCATTTCCAGAGTCTTCATCTGAGCCCAGGGAATCCAGAAAAGAGTTGTTAAACTCTGAAGAACAGAAAGATGGTCTTGTAAAGTTCTTAGAATAGACATAAGATGACTGGGAAGATAAAACAGCTTGAGACAGAGATGGATGTGAGGTGCCCACCTACCATCCAAACACCAGGGAGACAGAAATAGAAGACAGTGAGTTTGAGGCCACTCAACTACAAAATGAGAACTTCTCTCAAATAGTGTCACAGCAATGGACAAATCCCATGTAAGCTCCAGCCAGCCAGTCAAGATCCCAACATGGACATGGGGAAGAAACCCCAACCCGATCTGAGGAACTACTGGCAACCAATGAATGCTGGAATGGGGAGACTCAATTTCCTTCAAGGGTGAGATTTCTTAGGTTGACCAGGCTCCAGTGATGAACCCACACAGAAGGGCAATTGAGGACAAAAACCTGACTCCATAGGCCATATAAATATATTAGAGCACAAAAATTTGGGGGAGGGGTTAGAAAGGGGGGGTAGTACAGATACTGGAGGGGATCTAAATATAATTTATTGTATTAAATTCATAAAAAATAAAAATAAAAAAACAAAATGAAACCAAAACAAACCAAAAACCAGCTTGAGGTACACATCATTCTAAGAAAACATGAAACAAGCTATTAACAGGGTTCCAATTCACTCACAGCTGTAAAAGAAATGGTTATTTTTCCTCCCTCTGTATACTTGTCTGTGTACATGTGTATGTAGGCCAGGGTCTCTCACTAAAACTCAGAGCTCTTGTGAGATTGTCTCTGTCTATAAAGCCCCGTGATTATATAAATATTTGCTATTTAGCTTTCATAGTACTGGAGTGTGCTATGCAGGCTCCTGGAGAAGTCTTACCCATCTGTGAATCCTATGAGCTACAACAATGAATGGTGAGGCAAGATATGTCCATGGTAGTAGTGGCATGAATGTTATGGGAGTAAGCAACTGTTTGTTTAGATTTAAGGCCCACTACACAGGAGGAAACTCATGACTAGTACTATAAATCTGGCCAAGAACCTATGGCTGGGGAGCTCATAGGCCCCATAGGTGAACCTACTAGTATTATTTTGCTAAATGGACATAGTATCAAACTGCAAGTCCTCATCAGCAAAGTTTCTCTGTACAGAAGATAATAGATAACAGAGAAACTCACAACTGGTTAGTAAGTGTGGAGTGCTCAGCCACAAATAGGACATTTACATCACACCCATTTCCCCCAACACACAGAGCCCATCAAGGAAGAGGTAGCACAAAGACTATAAAAATCAGAGATCAGGGAGCTTGAGAGATGGCTCAGCAGTTAAGAACACTGACTGTTCTTGCAGAAGACCCGGGTTTGAATCTCAGTACCCACATGGCAGCTAACAACTGTCCATAACTCCAATTCCAGGAGATCCGACAGCCTCTTCTGTCCTCTGCAGGCATTGCACGACATGGGTGCACTTACCTACATGCAGACAATACATGTATAGGCATAAAATAAAAAATAATAAAATATTTTTAAAAAATCAGGCCAGGCATGGTGGCGCATGCCTTTAATCCCAGCACTCGGGAGGCAGAGGCAAGCAGATCTCTGTGAGTTCAAGGCCAGCCTGGTCTACATAGTGAGTTCCAGGACAGCTAGGGCTACAGGGAGACCCTGTCTCAAAAAGACCAAAAAAAGAAAAAGAAAAAAAAATCAGAGATCAGGAAGGACCAGAATTAATTCCTTCTAGACATAAGAGAACCACTGTTTGCCTACACAAGATCAAGCCGGTCACTATTCTAGCATGGAGGGGGAAGCCCCAGCCCCTGAGGAGCTATGGAGAGTTGATGGCTTCTTGGGAGATGGAGAGTCAGTAGTCAGTATTTATTTATTTATTTATTATTAATTAATTAATTTATTAATTTATTTATTTTTTGGTCTTTTGAAGCAGGGTCTCTTTGTAGCCCCAGCTGGCCTAGAACTCACTATGTAGACAAGGCTGGCCTTGAACTCACAGAGATCCTCCTGCCTCTTCCTCCCAAGTGCTGGGATTACAGGCGTGCACCACCACGACTGGCGCGTCAGTATTCTTAAAGATGTGCCCCTAGTAGGTCAACTATACTTTAGCAGATGGACCTAACCCCAGGAGTATATGGGAAACACATATTAGACCCAATGGGTTATTTTTTTAAAAAAAGAGGGGCTGGAAAGATGGCTCAGCACTTGAGAGCACTGATCTCTTGCAGAGGACCCAGGGTTCAGTTCCCAGCACCCACGGTAGCTAACAACGGTCCATTAACTTCAGTTCCAGGGCATCCAAGACCCTCTTCCAGTCTCCACAGGCACTCATTCACAGGGCACCTACATACATAGAGGTAAAAAACCAAACCAAACCAAAACTGATATACCAAAAAAAAAAAAAAAAAAAAAGATAGGACCTGGTGGGGGTAGATCTGGGGGGTTGGGGAAATAATACAATAAAAATATACTGCATGCATGTATGTAATCCCTCAAAGAATTAATAAAATATTACATTGGAAAAAACAAACAAACAAACAAGTATGTACAACCACGCCTGGCTTTTTAGGTGGGTGTTGGGGATCAAACTTAGGCTCCCAAAGTATAGCAAGTGCTTTACCCACTGAGCCCTCTCTTATTTGACATACATTTCATGATAAAAGTATCTAACCTTTGTAAGAAATAAACTGAAAAAATACATAATTATACATGTCGGACATAGTCTACATAGCCTAGTCTACATAGTGAGTTTGAGGGAAGGGAAGGTTACATAGTGAGATGGTGTCTTCCAAACAAAAACAATAGAAAGTAGAAATTCAACTTTAGCTCTTAAATTTCACCAAAAATATACAAATTCAGGATACTCTTTTTTTCCCTTTAATAATGTGTTTCTAATAGAACAAGTCATCAAGAATTTCAATAAATTAATAATTTCAGGAATGTCTATCAATAATTGACTCTTTAGATTTAAAATTTAGCAAACTAAAACTACAGGAGAGGGTTATTTAAAAGACATGAACACCTACAAATGGGGAGAACTGGAAAAGAAATTACTTTCCTTAACTACATGGTGCTGGACAATGACAAAATTCCAGACCTTTATTCTCAGAAGAGGTTACAGCAGTCTCTGGATTGAGGGATGCCAGGCACAGATGAAGTCAGGAGTACCATACTGAAAATAGGTTGAGTACATGCCAATTTGTATACTAAATGATGAAAAAGACTTGCAAAACTGTGGGAGTGAAGGCTCGTGTCTGTAATTCCAGCACTAGGGAGGCTGACACAGGAGGATTTCTGTGAGCTCAGGCAGGCCTAAACTATACAGCTGAGTTCCAGACCAGCATATAGAACTGAGAGTCACAAAATTGAAGTGTGATCTACTTATGTGCTTATAGATTCCAATCATCTTTTTAGCTCCCTAGTCTTAATTATCAGCTGACAGCAAAGATTAATGAACACATAAAATAAGACTTTAATAGGAAATACACAGACCATAATAAATGCATCAGATAGAGCAATCTGAAGAAAACAATCTTCTCAGGGAAGAGAAAACATCCAACTGATCAACTATATTTAATATCTTTAAGGCTGATGTATTACTCCAATGAAACAAACAAAAAAGGCATGAAAAAGAACATACATAAAAAGTTTCTTTTGTTGATACTGTTTTTGTTTTTTGAGACAGGGTCTCCCTGTAGCTTCAGCTGGCCTGGAACTCCTATGGAGACTAGGCCGGCCTCAATCTCACAGAGATCTGCATGCCTCTGTCCCAAGTGCTGGGATTAAAGGTGTGCACCACCATTCCTGGCTAAAACACAAGAGATGATGGTAGGAATAAAAAGCTCAGTAGAAGGTTCAGAGTTAGATAAGGCTGGAGAATTTCCCAGACAGTATAGCAAAGTTACAAAAATATTGAAATCTACAAGAGGTGATGAAATCATGAGGACTAACATAAAGATCTGGATTAATAGGAGTTTCAAGACAGGAAAGACAGCAGGTCTGGTGATATACACCTGTAATTGTGATTTTTGGGAAGTGGAGGAAGAGGGTCAGGAGTTTAAGGACAGCTGTGCTAATACCCTGTCTCAGAAAAGATAAGAGAAAGAAATAGATGGGAGGAAGCTAACAAAATTTCTAAGAACTGAAGGACATAAATTTATAGATTAAGATTACTGGGGCTAGAGAGATGGCTCAGCAGTTAAGAGCATTGACTGCTCTTACAGAGGACTTGGGTTTGATTCCCAGCACCCATATGGCAGCTAACAGTCATCTGTAACTCTAGTTCCAGGGGAATCCAATGTGAAGCCTCCTTCTGACCTCCATGGGCATTGCACAACATGGGTACACTTATACACATGCAGACAATACACTCATATACATAAAATATTAAAAAAAAATATGAAGTCTGTGTGATGGTGCATGCCTTTAATCCCTATACTTGGGAGGCCAGCCTGGTCTACACAGCAAGTTCCAGGCCAGCTGGAGCTATAGGGAAACTGTCTCAAGATTACTAAGAATTGAAAAAACATGGTTGTAAAAAGCTGGGTGAAGTGGCACACACCTTTAGTCCCAGTACTTGAGAGGCAGAGCCAAGAAAATCTCTGTGAGTTTAAGGCCAGCCTGGTCTACAAAGTGAGCTCCAGGCCAGCAAAAAAAAAAAAAAAAGAGTGCCACATGAAGGCACAACAGTAGGATCCTAAACTTCAAGAAACACATGATAAAGGCTTTACACTTCTGAGATAGCAAAATAAGACATCTGTCAACACTCAGTGGCATGAAGGTAGGGAAGAGATATTTTCCTGACTACAAACCAACAATTCATTTTTTTTTTAAATTTTAAAAATATTTTATTATTTTATGTGTATATTACCTCCATGTATGTAAGTGCACCCGTATTGTAAAATATCCATGGAGGTCAGAAGAGACAGAGTGGTTGTTAGCCACCATGTGGGTGCTGGGAATCAAATCTGGATCCTCTGCAAGAGCAGCCAGTGCTCTTAACCGCTGAGCCAACTCTCCAGCAAGCAAACCAACAATTCTATATTCAGTCAAAATATCAAATAAATACCACGGAAGAATGAAATTCACAGGGGCTCCAAAGTATTTAAATTATGCCCCTCCCCCTTTCTGTCTTTTTGAGACAGGGTCTCCCTATAGCCCCAGTTGGGCTGGAACTCACTATGTAGACCAAGCTGGCCTTGAACTCACAGAATCCTCCTGTCTCTGTCTCCCAAATGCTGGGATTAAAGGCAGGCACCACCACGCCCGGCTTATACCCTCTTTCTTAAGAAAACAAATGGAGGATGTTTTCCTCCAAAATACAAATGGAACCCAGGTTTGTGGAACAAGATTCTATGTCTAGTACTTGGGAGGTAGATGTAGAAGGATCAGAAATTCAGAGTTATCCTTGTCTACCTAGTACAGAGCTACATAAGACCTTGTCTTTTTAAAAAAAAACTTTTCATTTACTTTTATTTTCTGTGTATGAGTATTATGTTTGCATGTGTGTAAGCAGTCTGTAGAGGACAGAAGAGGGTGTTGTATCCCCGGGAACTGGAGTTACATTTGTTAGTTTCCACGTGGGTGGTGGGATTCAAACCTGGGTCTTCTGTAAGAACAGCCAGGGCTCTTAAGCCATCTCTTCAGCCCCAACACCTTATCTTAAAAAAAGAAAATAAAGTGGGGGGCATATACATGAGATGGCCCAGTGGGTCAAAGCACTTGTGGCTAAGTCCAGTGACCTGAGTTCAATTCCTAGAACCTACATGGTAGAAGGACAGAACCAATTTCTATAAGCTGTCCTTTGGACTCCATGTGTGTACATACCATGGCACATACATTCACCTCTCCCAATAACAGTAACAACAATACTACTAATAGAAAGCCAGTTGTGGTAGTGCACACCTTTAATCCCAGTACTTTGGAGGTAAAGGCAGGTAGTTCTCTTTGAGTTTGAAACCGGCTGGTTGATATAGCAAGTTCCAGGCCAGCCAGGGATACACAGTGAGATCCTGTTTCAAAAACCAAAACACAGTAAAAGCCAAACAACATGGGGTAGTGTTGCAAGGAGACAGACAGAGAGAGAAAATGGTAATGTGGAGATCTCAGAGCATCTATACATGGATGTTGATGGCAGGTAGTTCAGACTATAGCACTGGAACAGGTGACTTGAGAGAGCCATCACTGCTACCAATGTAGTACATTTTGATTTTTTTTCTTGAGATAGGGTCTCATGTAGCCTAGGCTTGTCTCTAATTTGCTACGGAACTGAGGATAAGCCTGTATTTTTGATCCACCTTCCAAGTGCCAAGATCACAGGTGTAGGCCACCCATGCCTGGCTTGTCCTGAAGGCAGAATGCCTGGGGAGCTAGCGTGAATTTTTACTTGTTCCTTTGTATTAACCATGGCAGGGAAATTCTTACTCTCTCCTCACCAGAACACTCATTTCATGCTACTTAAGTGCTCTACTTCCATCTATTCATGAGGACTGGAGAAAAACCAAAGCAAGTTTAGAAACAGAAGAGGAGGAGCATGTCCAGTTTCTGTGACCACATGTCTATAGATTTCCATACAAGGTCTACACATTACTTCTGCCAAATACCATGACCACTTGTAAATCCTTGAAATTTGTTTTAGTGTGTGTGTGCATGTGTATATATGCAGGTGCGTGGAGACGAGGAGAATACACATCCCCTCTACCACTCTCTTACTCCTTCAAGATGGGGTCTTTCACTGAACCTAGAGCTAGGCTGAAACCAGCAAGTCCCAGATTCTACCTCTCCTTCACACATCCCCAGTGCTTGGATTACAGGCACATGTGTGGGCAGGTTTGGCTTTTTTATATGGGTGCTGGGTTCCTAACTTGGGTCCTCATGCTTGTACAGCAAGTGTTCTTGCCCACTGAGGTATCTCTCTAGTCCTGTGTGTGAGTTTCACGCTGCTGACTACTCATTCATGACTTGTTTACTCACTTCCTCAGAGTGAGTGCTTGGAAATCAAAATTAAACCATATCATGTTTTCCTAGAAGTTTCAGCAGTGGCAATATTAATTGTTCATTAAATAGATACTTTTTCTATTTGATTTTTCAAGATAAAAATATATAGGTAACTTCTAAGATTCTATTTCTGTACCTGGAAGGTGTTCAAATTTGTTACTATATTAAAAACATTTTTTTTTTTTTTTTGTCTTTTTGAAGACAGGGTCTCCCTGTAGCCCCAGCTGTCCTGGAACTCACTATGTAGACCAGGCTGGCCTCAAACTCACAAAGATCTGCCTGCCTCTGCCTCCCAAGTGTTGGGATTAAAGGCATGCGCTACCACGCCCCACGTAAAAACATATTTTAGGGCTGGGAATGTAGTTCAGTTAGTAGAGTGCCTGCCTAACACACAAAGACCCTGAGTCTGATCTCACCATTGCATAAACCAGGTATGCTGGTGTGTACTTGAAATCTCAGCACTCAGGAGAAAATGTGGGAGGAACAGGAGTTCAGGGCTATCCTTGACTACAAAGAAAGTTGCAAGTCCAGCATGGGCTAAATGAGACTCTGTCTAAAAAACACAGGTATTTTACATGTCCTTCTATATAGTAATATACTTTATCATTAAAAAAGTGTAATTAAAATGGTCTCCATACCTTGAAGACTTAATTCTGTAGCTCTTTTGAGGTCATCATCTTCTTTCTGCTCCCAAGCCTCCTAAAAAGATCAGAACAAAAACTGAGGTAATTCAAGAAGTACTGACTAGAACTCTTGTGAATGATGAGTTAGGAAGAGCAGTGCACAAGTGGCTCTTCTGAGCTGATGATGTTTAGAAGACACTCTCTTATGCACGATAGCAGGATGAGCACTGTCTTCACAAGCTATTTACTCACAGATTTCTACTTTTATTTTAACGAAGGAATCCAAGTCCAGAAGAGATGCTTGGTAGCAATACTAAATGAAGGCCCATGACTGCCCATTTTCTGAGATATAAAAGGTGCTCTTAGAAAAAAGTAATCAGGGCTGGAAGAGATGGCTCAGCGGTTAAGAACACTGGTTGTTCTTGTAGAAGACCCAACTTTGAAACCCAGGACCCACATGGCAGCTGACAACTGTCCGTAACTCCAGTCCCAAAGGGATCCAACAGCCTCTTCTGACCTCCGAGGGCATTGCACGACATGGGTATACTTACCTACATGCAGGCAATACATGCATACACATTAAAAAAAAAAAAAAGAAAGAAAAAAGGAAAAAAAAGTAATTAATGCTGGGCGTGGTGGTGCATGTCTTTAATCTGAGTGCTTGGGACACAGAGGTAGGTGGATCTCTGTGAGTTTGAGGCCAGCCTGGTCTACAGAGTGAGTTCCAGGTCAGCTGGGGCAACAGGGAGACCCTGTCTCAAAAAAACAAGCTGTCCCCAACACACACACACACACACACACACACACACACAGCAAAAAGTAATGAAAAAAAATTAAGGGGCTGGAGAGATGGCTCAGCGGTTGAGAGCACTGACTGCTCTTGCAGAGGACCCGCGTTCGATTCCTGTTGGGGTTCTCTGTTATGCCAGTAGAAGTCTCTTCACGTCCGGATAGCTCATGAGCTCGGAAACCATGTGCTGCAGATTCCTTCATAGCAGAGTACCTTCCTGGCATCCTCCCTGACTCTTCTTTTAAAGTGCTCGCCACAAATACATGCCCTCTGGCACAGGAGCTGCCAGGTTTTTAATCAGGTGTTGTCTGATAGCCTGATAGAAGCCCACCGCCCTATGTAAATGAGGCATCCTAAAAGTACCTATCAGCTAAGACTTCTTCTGCTGTCTCTACACTATAAATAGTCCTAGTTTTACCCCAATAAAGTTGGAGCTGGAGCAGGAGCTGAAGCTGAATCACTGAAATCTGAGCTGAGTCACTTGTCTTGAGCTGTAACACTAAATCCTGTGATCCAGTCTCCCCGGGGGGCGCTATTCCTCCATCACCGACTCACGGACACCCTGGCTTTCGCCGTTCCTCGTTCGCTTCCCGTGTGGTCCAAGTGGCCAGTGGACCTCACATCCTGAGGAAGGTATACGGGTGAAATAGGAACGGGATCGACTGCCTGTGGAGTTCACTGGCCAGGAACTCCGCAATCCTGAGGAAGGGTACAAGGGTGTAATAGAGGCGGGATCCCGACTAGATAATACTCTAGTAGCAGAGGAAGCTCTCCGCTCCAGAGAAGTGTGTAGCTATCAGCTACAGCCAGCATCAGAGAAGTCTGCGCACCTGCCATCTCCAGAGAGGCGCGGCCGGCCAGGCCCGCCAGCGGCTAGCCAGTGGGACCAGAACCACGGCGGGAGAGGGCACGCACACCTGACCCTGGGTCATATCCAGAGTGAGTGCGCCCGGGAGCCCAGGTGCGCTCCCCACATCGCTTGTGGCCAGACTTGCCAGGTGTGGCGGAGACCCCAGGGTGCCCACACACACCACGCCGAGGGTCCAGCGACCCGCCCCATAGATTTCCAGCAACCACATGGTGGCTACATTCCAATCCTTAACTCCAGTTTCAGGGGACTCTGAAGCCCTCTGAAGCCCTCTTCTGACTTCCTAGCATTGCACGACACAGGTGCACTCACATACATGCAAGCAAATACACTCATACACATAAAAAAATAATAAATTTTTTTAAAACAATTAAAAGTGTCTTTATGGTTGATTTGGTTCAGTAGTAAGCACTTGCCTAGCATGTGTGAGACCAGTGAGGCCCTGGGTTCCTGCCCTGCATCACATACATGTGTTGATGACAATGTGGTACAGGAGTATTGCTTATAAAAAGGTAGAAAAGCTGGCTGTGAAATTTTAAAGCAGCACTTAATATTGGCTGCCTGTTAGAATCACCAGAGGCTCTCCAACTTTTTTTAAAATTTATTTTTTTTATGTGTATGAATGTTTTGCCTGAGTGTAAGTGCACCTGTGTTGTGCACCCTTGAAAACCAGAAAAGAGCACTGGATCCCCTGGAACTGGAGTTACAGATGAGTGTTAGTCACCATGTGGGTGCTGGGAACTGAACCCAGGTCCTCTGCAAGAGCAGCCAGTGCTCTTAACTTCTAAGCCATCTCTCTGGCCCAAAGAGAAGCTTTAAAAAAAAAAGTATTCTTTTTATGTGTATGTGTGTATTGCCTGCATGTAGGTAAGTACACCTATGTCGTGCGATGCCCTCAGAGGACAGAAGAGGCCATTGGATCCCCTGGAACTGGAGTTACGGACAGTAGTTAGCTGCCATGTGGGTGCTGGGATTCAAACCTGGGTCTTCTGCAGGAACAGTCAATGTTCTAACTGCTGAGCCATCTCTCTAGCCCCCCAAACAGAAGCTTTTAAAGTATTTTATTATTTTTATTTTATATGTATGAGTGTGTTGCCTGCATGTATGTAAGTGCAATGCCTGCAGAAGTTGAAGAGTGTTGGATTTCCCTGGAACTGGAGTTACAGATGGTTGTAGCCACCATGTGGGTGCTGGGAATCCAAGAGACCCCTGCAAGAGCAGTCATTACTCTTGTTGAGCCATCTTTCCATCCCAGGAGAAGCTTTTTTTTGTCTTTTTGAGACAGAGTCTCCCTGTAGCCCCAGCTGGCCTGGAACTCACAAAGATCCATCTGCCTCTTCCTCCTGAGTGCTGGGATTAAAGGCGTGCACCACCACGCCCGGCTCCTTTAATCTAGATTTTAAAAAGCTTTTTCTAGCCAGGCGTGGTGGCATACACCTTTAATCCTAGCACTCAGGAGGCAGAGGCAGGCGACTCTCTGAGTTTGAGGCAAGCCTGGTCAACATTGTGAGTTCCAGGCCAGCCAAGGCTGCATAGTGAGACCCTGTCTCAAAACAAACAACAGGGAGAAAAAAAATCCAACAAAAAAATACCTGCAGATTCTACAGTCTCATTGTAAGATTTTCTTGTTGAGAACAATGTTGTCTTTCCAGCCTTACCCTTGCCACTGTTCAGCATATCTGTACCTGGGTTAGTGTATCTTCCTCATCTAAAGACAGCTGGGTACAGGGAGACCCTGTCTCAAAAAAACCAAAAAACAAACAAACAAACAAACAAAAAAAAACCCACTAGATTAAAGGAAAAGAGAAATTCAGATGTCCAGGCCATATCCTGGATTTACTGCATCAAATTTCTAAGTTGCAGAATAATACAGACATCATATTCTTTAAAGTTCCTCAAATAATTTTAAAGTGCAATTAAGACTGAGAATCAGTGGCCAACTGATTCTCTGCAAGTATTCATTTTAAGGAGTCTTTTTATCAGTGATCTCGATCTCCAGTCCCAGGAAATTTTTACTAGCATGATTTGGATTATCCTGGATTACAAAATTATGAATATATCACCTATAACTTACTGTCTGTAAGTTATGTATCTTAGATGATGCAATGGGACACTTCAACTAGCATAAAGTAGTAAAAATTGGGGGGGGGGGGGGGGGGGGGGAGGCGGAGAGATGGCTCAGCAGTTAAGCACATTTGCTGTTCCTGCAACAAGGACCTTGGTTCAGTTCCCAGCACCAAAATGGCAAATCACAACCGTCTGTAACTCCAGTTCTAAGGGATTCAGTGTCCTCTGTGGGTACTGAATATGTGTGGTGCACTTACACGAAGGCAAAACATTCATGCACATAAAATAAAAATAAATACATCCTTAAAAAAAGAAGTAAAATTGAGAACTGGGGATATAGTCTAAAGTAGCTAATGCCCTATGTTTTATTCCCAGCAGTAAAACAAACAGCAAAAGTGATGTTCAGATTTGCTATATAAAGAACTGATAAATGTTCTATTGCTAAAACTGAAGTATAAAATCATCATTTACTGGTGGTTTCTACAGCTATGCAGAATAACACTGGTTGGGGAACAACCTTTAACATTCCATATCACTTCAGCATGCAATGAGTAACTGTAGCATGGAACATGACTAGCAATACGTTTTCTTCTATTTAAAGATTTTTTTGGGGGGGTCTTTTTGTGACAGGGTTTCCCTATAGCCCCAGCTAGCCTGGAAATCACTATGTAGACCAGGCTAGCCTTGAACTCAAGAGACCTGCCTGCCACTGCCTCCTAAATGCTGGGATTAAAGGTGTGTACCACCATACCAGGCCTTATTTGGATTTTTTTTTTTCTTTTTGAGACAGGGTCTCCTTGTAGCCCCAGCTGTCCTGGAACGCATTATGTAGACCAGGCTGGCCTTGAACTCACAGAGATCCACCTGTCTCTGCCTCCCAAGTGCTGGGATTAAAGGCCTGCGCCACCATGCCTGGCTATTTGGATTTTTTTTAAAAAAGAAAATGTTGGGCTGGAGAGATGGCTCAGTGGTTAAGAGCACTGGTTGCTCTTGCAGAGGACCCAGGTTTGATTCCCAGCACCCACATGGTAGTTATCAACCAGTTCCAGGGGAAAAGTCCTCTTCTGACCTCCTTGGGCACTGCACGACACAGGTGCACTTACATACATGCAGGCAACACACTCAAACACATAAAATAAAAAAATAGATATCAAAAAAAAAAAAAACTATTAATTTACCGATTTTGAACCCAAAACAGGCCCCAACAAGTCCCCCGTATCAATAGCTGAGTATGTATAAATAATCAGGATCAATGCCTGATGTAGTAAATGCGTACCACATTCGTTTGTGATTTTCTTAGGAAAGGAGATGGAGGAGCAACAAAGTCTCACCTGCTCTTGAAGGCTCTGGGCCAGAGCTTGCTGAAGCTCTTGCTCTTCTCTCTCCTGCTCCATGTCATACTGCTGCATCCAATCAACCTCTCCCTGAGAGCCTTCTGGAGTTTTGTTTTCTTTATTCTCATCACAGTCTTTTGTTATCTCAGTAAAACTGGCAGGATCTGAGGAAGCAGAACACAACATTATTTTGGAAAATTCACTGTAAAAAACTGAAAATTTCTAGACTCTAGTAACACTTACTGTTCAGAAAGCAAATTACTATCCTGACCTCATCTAAAATGTGTTTTGTTTTTTCTCTTGGAGATAGGGTCTTAAGTACCTCATACATGCAGGCCTAGAACTTGCTATGCAGCTGAGGATGATTTTGACCTTCTGTTCCTCCTGCTTTCACCTCTGTTGGGATTACAAGCACGTACCACCATGCCTGGTTTTCAAGCATGCTAGCGGTTGAACCCAGGGCTCTGTGCACGCTAAGGCAAGCACTATACCAAATGAGCTATGTCCTTAGCCCTCACCCAAAACTTTTTGGATCCACAACTCCATCTACATCAGGGTTTTTCAGCTTTAGCACCAGTGATGATTTGACTGAGATGAGGATAAGGCTCTCTGGGGAATGGGAAGTGGGGAGAAGTCTTCTGTAAATTTTAGCAGCATCCCTGGACTCTACCAGAAATACACTAGGTCTAACTGGGTCACTTGACAGGAAATAGATTTTTTTCATCTACGAGAACGGAGTGCTAATATCAGAAGCATATAACTTCTCTAGTGACAACCATGAATGAGAGATATCACCAAACGTCCCAGGGTAGGGAGAATGCCCTTAATGCAGAAGCACTGGCCCACAGCAATGGTCTGAAACTTAAGTGATTGTCACAAGTACACCATGGTTAAGGAAGAGGGAGGACAAATATTCACATTCATAGGAGTGACATGGTCAGGTACTAGAAATATTGTCTAGAAAAAAAATTAGGAAAAAATGACTGTGTTTTTATTGAGATTTCCCCCATTTATGACACCGTATGTCACCAGAATATACGTTTTTACATTAAAAAAAAAAAAATCAAACAAGTGGTGTTTGGGAATAGAGCTCAGCACTTGGAAGCTTAGTATGTGTGAAGCCCTGGTGTTCAATACTCAGGAAAAAAACCTTGTAATATTCTAAATCAAAATAAAAGCTGGACTATCGGGATAGTACATGCTTGTAGTCGCACCATTCAGGAGGCTGAGCCTATAGCAGAGTGAGGAGGAACAGTGTACAACTGGCCTTCATTAGTACAGCTACTAAGCAATGGATGTGGCTTCTTTAGTTAGATTAAAAGCAGGAAATATATGAATAAAAAGCTTGTGGAAATAGGGGCTGGAGAGATGGCTCAGTGGTTAAGAACACTGGTTGTTCTTGCAGAAGACTGGGGTTCGAATCCCAGCACCCACATGGCAGCTAACAACTGTCTGTAACTCTAGTCCCAGGGGATCTGACAGCTTCTTCTGTCCCCAGAGGGCACTGCATGACACAGGTGCACTTACCTACATGCAGGTAATAATTGCATACACATAAAAAAAAATATTATTAAAAAAAAAAAAGCTTGTGGAAATATGTTCACCCTGCTGTCATACATAAGGTGAGAAGGAGGACTATGAGTTTGAGGTCAGCCTCTGCAACAAAGTGAGTTGTAGGCCAGTCTGTATTATGTAGAAAGACCCTATCTAAACAAACAAAACAAAAAAACAATACATGATGGTCTGGGGAGATGGCTCAATGGTTAAAGCACTTGCAGAACAAGAGGGTCCAAGTGTGGAGCCCCAAAACCACATAAATGCCAAGTGGGTGTGGTTAGCCCATGTGTAATTCCAGGCTCAGAAGGTGAAGACAGGGGAAACTGGTTGATGAGATTAGTTAGTTGTATTGGTGAGCTCTGGATACGATAGAAAGATTAAGGTAGAATTCCCATTTCAACTTTGGGTCTCCATACCCACAAGCACATGCAGGTGCTCAAGGACACATGCACATGCACCTGCATACACACATATGTGAACATACACACATGCACATATACATGAAAGAAAAAAACCTATAGAAATCTATAGAAGCATATATATTTTAAAAAGTAAGTAAATTATTAGAATAGTGGGGTTATGGAAACAGGAAATATAATAATGGCCAATATACAACTAGGGAACACAGCGACTCAAGAATAGAGAAACTACAGACGACAAGGACATGAAATACTTATTTAAAAAGTTTTTTCTCCCCAAAGTTGCTGTAGTTGTAGACTACCTATTATTGGTTTTTTAAATATTTAATTTTTAACAATTTTATTTATCTGTATGTGTGTGTCTGTGTGAGGTGTATGCCATGTGTGTACATGTGCCCACAGAAGCTAAAAGAGGATGCTGGATTCCTTAGAGCTGGAGTTACAGGTATCTGTGAGCCACCTAATTAATGTGGGTGCTAGGAACCAGACTTGGGACCTTAGAAAGAACAGTAAGCACTCTTAACTGCTAAGCCATCTCTCTGGTCCCTATTAACAGTTGTGACAACCTCAGTGTTCTCCACCACTGGGATAATCAAGACCTATAAGCTCCTTTGTTAATTTTAGGGAATTGTAGGACTAAGAAAAGAACTAAAAAGAAGAGCTGGAAGCAGGAAATAAATCTGGGAGAGACAAATGCATTAATATTAAAACCAGTGGTATTTCTAAACAGCAAAAAATTACTAAGAACAGGGGATAGATAAGGGGATACTTGCATTTAGAAGGAATAAAGTAGTGCCTCATACAAAAACTTTGTGTCTTTTTGTTTCTTGTTAAACCAAGGACACTGTAATTATTTTGCTTGCACAAATTCAAGCTGGGCAAAGAGGAGCAGTCCTTTAATACCACTACTTCAGAGGCAGACACAGGCATATCACTGAGCTTGAGACCAGTCAGATCTACATATTGAGCTTTGGGTCAGCCACGACTACATAGTGAGACACGAGGCTACACAGTGAGATGTTCTGGGTGACCCCCCCGCCCAAAAAAAGATAAAAGCTGGGTATGGTATACCTTTAATCCCAGCACTCAGGAGGCAGAGGCAGGTGGACTGCTGTGAGATGGATGAGATAGAGGACAGCTTGGGCTATAGGGAGACCCTGTCTCAAAAAAAAACAAAACAAAAAAAAATTGAAGAAGCTCTGACTGCACAAATGTAGAAATAATACTGTACTATCCTATTATTTCCAAAATCAAAACTCAAGGACTTGGGATTTTTTTAGAAGCCATGTATTAGTGCAAGGCTTTAGAACAACATGTTTGGTATAACAAGATTATCTTCATGAAACCTACCTGGCTCCACGACTGTTTTGGGTTTCTCAGTCTCCATAGCATCTAGATTTTCAGGCATTTCTTGAAGATCATCTTCTGCAAATCCAGTGTCTGGGCTGCTGGTGGGTTTATCATCATCTTCACGACAGAGCACCGGTGAAGTTTCTCTCCTACTAATCTCTAATACAGCTGCAAGCACCTCTTCTTCGCTCATTCTGTCAAATCCTGAGTTTTCTAATTCGGACTTATCAGGGCTTAATTTTGGATCCTGAAAAAGTGAATTACTTTTACAGTCTAGAAATATATCTAATATACTTTAGAATTTGTATTTTAGAGTTTATAGTGGGAACTTGAGGGCTGGAGAGATGGCTCAACAGTTAAGAGCGTCACACTGCTCTTGCAGAGGACCTGAGTTCAGTTCCCAGCACCAATGTTAGGTGGTTCATCAGTTAAGATCATGGGCTACTGTTGCAGAAGATCAGGCTGGGTTCTGAGCACCCACAGGGCAACTAATAACTGTCTGTATGTAACTCCAGTTCCAGGGGATCTGATGCCCTTTCCTGACTTCAATGGGTACTGCATGTACAGGTGCACTTACATACATGCAGACAAAACACTCATATACAGAAAACAAAACTAAAAAAAAAAAAATTAAAATTAAAGAAAAGCTGGGTGTGGTGACATGTACTATAATCCCAGGACTAGGGAGGCATAGGCAGAGGCAGGCGGATCTCTCTGTGAGACTGAGGCCATCCTGGTCTACACAGCAAGTTCCCTATCTTCTCAAAAAAAAAAAAGAGAGAATTTTTCTCTCCTTTAAAATGTTGGGCTATTTATTATATAACCTTAACTTAGAAAACCTAATTTTTAAAATAACAGCTATATAAGAATCTCTTAACTTTTTTCCTTTTTATTATTTTTTATTTATTTATTATCTTTTTGAGACAGGGTCTCCCTGTAGCCCCAGCTGACCTGGAATTTACTATGCAGACCAGGCTGGCCTCAAACTCACAAAGATCCGCCTGCCTCTGCCTCTCAAGTGCTGGGATTAAAGGCGTGTGCAGCTGAACCTGATCATGAACTTCTGATCCTCCTTCCTTTAGTTTCTAAGTGCCATCCTTAAATGTATGTGCTACCATGCCCAGTTTATGCAGTGCTGGGGACTGAACCCAAAGCTTCATGTATGCTAGGCAAGCACTATACCAACTGAACTATGACCCCCAAGCCCAGCACAGTTTTCCTTGATTACAACAGGTGCACAGTATACCCTTCATAAAAATTTGGAAAATAAACAGATAAAATCACTGAAAACAGTAAGTCATTGGGTGTGGTGATACATGCCTATAATCCCAGGTCTTAGGAGGCAGGGAAAAGAACATTGCTCTAAGTTCAAGGCCAGCCTAGGCTACACAGCAAGGCCCTGTCTCAAGCCCCAACTCCAAAACCAAAACAAAAGATTAGTCAGAAATAGTATTTCTGCTGTATCTTTTATCCAGCTATATATGAATTATACTGTAAATATTATGTTCATTACTTTGAACATCCTACTTTAAATGTTGGCTAGTTTTAAATGAGAAAAGTAAAAGCTATAGGATTATGTAAATAATAAAAAATTATTTTTTGAGTAACCATTTCATTCTGGGAGAATTTATGGTTTTCTCTTCTTAACCAAGGTGAGCAACCATGAATTTCCTCCAGCTTTAATATAAGACAGGAACAATTCAGAATACAAAGTAACTACTACAGTTCCACTATTCTGCCAAAATGGAGGCATAAAACAGGAGAGCAGAATGACATAAAGACCTGGAAAAGTTTATATTTTTGAAGTATTAAACAATTAGATTGCTTGGTTGTACTGTTGATATAAATGTTTACTATGAATTTATCCCATAAAAAATGGCTACCAAAATAAATAATTAGCTGTTTAATATGTGAAAGTAGTGCTGAAAGTTTCTGGTGTGTTTTTGTTTTTGTCCCTTTCCCTGTAGAACCCGGAGCCTCACACATGCTAGGGAAGTGCTTCACTACTGAGCCAAATTCCCAGTCATTTAATTTCTTAAAAATAGACTACTTTGGGGGCTTGAGAGATGGCTGAGGGGTTAAGAGCATTGGCAGCTCTTGCAGAGACCCAAGTTCCCAGCACCATACAAGTGCTGTAATTCAAGTTCCAGGGGGATCTAACCTCTTCTGGCCTCCTCTAGCACCAGGAATGCACATGGTGCATGTATAGACATGCAGGCAAAGCACTTAAACACATAAAATAAAAATGCATAAATCTTAAAAAAAAACAAAACAACAACAAAAAACCCTTTTTAAAGACAGTATGTAGTCTACCCTAGACTTGTACCTACAAAGCCACCATGCTCAGACAAGACTTGTTTTTTTTATTTTTATTTTTCGGTGTTTTTTGAGACCGAGTCTCCCTGCAGCCCCAGCTGGCCTGGAACTCACTATGTAGACCAGGCTGGCCTTGAACTCATCGAGATCCACCTTGCCTCTGCCTCCTGAGTGCTGGGATTAAGGGCATGTGTCACCACACTTGGCAAGACTGTTCTTTGAAGTTAGAAAAAGCACACTCTTTAAAACCAGTGTCTGGGGTTCAGTGTGGTGGCATATGTCTTTAAGTCTTGCACTTAAGAAGCAGAAGCAGGCATATCTCTGTGAATTCGAGGCCAGTCTCATCTACACAGTGAGTTCTAGATCAGTCAAGGATAGATAGTGAGATGTTGTCTCAAAAACAAGCGTCTGAAACATAGCCATTAAATTTGTGATCTCTCTTGTTTCTTAAATTTGTGGAGGCACCTGTTTGGATAGTAAGAGCTAAACAGAAGTCTGTCAGGTATTCTAATAAAAAATGACTTACCTTTTCCAAGTCTTCCTGTTGCTGTTCAATGCCTGATGGATTACAAAGTCTCTGGCTGAGGGCCACAGAGCGTTTTAGTTCATCTTCACTGTCAGAATCAAGGCATAAAGTTAAGGAGCTCTTAGATTTGAAGGTGAATTTCATGTAATTATTTTTAAAAGGCCTAATAAACATTTGTCTTTGTTATTCTTTTGGTATAAACACTAAAACAAAAAGCTTTCCTATTATGGAAAATTATTCTTATTTTTTAAAAAAATTTGAGTGTTTTGCCTGAATGAATGTAATTGCACCCGTGGAGGCCAGAAGAGTGTGTCAGATCCCATGGAATTAGAGTTACAGATAGTTGTTAGTCCCCATGTGGGTGCTGGGAATAGAACCTGGGTCCTCTGCAAGAGCAGTGGAGAACTGCTGAGCCAATTCTCCAGCCCCTATTATGGAAAATTATCTAACAAAGAAAAAAAGATGCATCAAAAAAATTATATCTATGCATTCATTATCTTTGCCCCCCCCCAAAGCCATGCTTTGAAAACTGGTAAACTTACACTACCATCTACTATCAGTCTACTTTGTGCCTTTTTTCTTCTTTTACAGTGTTCTATTGAATTCATGCAAGTATAGCAAGGAATAACAAGAAAGTGCATAAGGACTAATTTTTATTTTAAATTATGAATCCATACACTTTAAGTAACAGTAACATTCCATTTATCTAATTTTCTCTAGGTCAGACTTCTGGCAACCTTTCTACCTTCCAGTACAGGCATTCCAAATCTCATGCAGTAACAGGGGCCCTGTCTTTCCCAAGTTATGGTGTATTAAATAGTATTGCAAGTTCATAAAGAAATGAAAGCTGCAAAATGAAGCACAGAAAAGGTAAAACAAACTAAGCTAAAAGTGTAACGTGCAAAGGCAAATTCTTTTGTAATCACTAAGCTTCTTGGAACAATATCTCATTAAAACAGTACAGTTGAGAACACTTAAATTGGCAGCACTTGGGCGGCTGGGGCAAGAGGACCAAGGATTTGAGACCAATCTGGGCTATATGGCAAGAGTCTGTCTCAAGCCAAAACAAACAAAAAACCCCACACAAACAAAAAGAATCCCACAGTGCAACAAATGATATTCATCATGTAAACTCTTTCTTTTAATAGTAATGAGGGGGCTGGAGAGATGGCTTAGTGTAGTTAAGAGCACTGGGCATTTTTTTTTTTTTTTTTGCAGAAGACCTGGGTTCAAAATCTAGCACCTACAGGGCAGTTAACAACTGTCTGTAACTCCAGCTCCAGGGGATCTTGTACCCTCTTCTGGACTCCACAGGCATTGCATGACATAGGTACACTTACATACTTGTAGGTTTGACATGCATATACATTAAATAAATTTTTTTTAAAAAGCTCAAAAAAAAAAAAGAAGTATGTAATGGTCTCAAGGTGATTAAGAATATAAGGAACACATTGTTGGGACATTGCATGTAATGAATAAAGGGGAAAAAAATATAAGGAATAGGCTGGGCATGGTGTTGCACACCTTTATCTCAACACCCAGGAGGCAGAGGCAGGATGATCTCTGTGAGTTAGAGGCCAGGCAGCCTGGTTTACATTGAGTTCCAGGCCAGCTAGGGCTATAGAATGAGACCCTGTCTCAAAAAAAGAGATAGAAAACAAACAAAACAAATAAAAAACCCTGTTTGGGGGGATGAAAAGATGCTCAGTGGTTAAGAGCACTTGCTGCTCTTGCAGAGGACCTGAGTTCTGGCCCCAGCATCCATATAAGGTGACTAACTGTCTGCAACTCCAGCTCCAGGGGATCCATTACCCTCTTCTGGCCTCTGAGGGCAACTGCACACATGTCAACAAACCCATACCCATACCCATATACCTAATTAAAAAAAAACAAGAGAATAGAATAGGGGTTGGAGAGATGGCTGTGTTTAAAGAACACTGCTCTTCAGAAGACACATGTTCGGCTCCCAGCAACTACATGGTGGCTCACAATTTTTTTTAAACACTTCAGTTCTAGAGAATCAGATGGCCTCCTCTGGACTCCACAGGCACCAGGCACACATGTGGTACATAAACATACATGCAGGCAAAATGCTCATGTATATGTAACAAAAATAAATAAATCTTCAACTACATTAAAATTCATTTATGTAGAATGCCAACTCTCATTTTTCAGTAATACCAGATTAAGTATGGTATACTGTGTTATCTTCTCAGCAAGCTGAAAATAAAGTGGAAAACAGCAAAGATCTAAGAACATGAACTTTGACAAAAGTTAAAATAAATTCCCATGCCATACCAAAAAATGTAAAACATTATCTGAAAAATACGATACCAAGAAAGACCACAATGGATGATGAGAAAAGCATATAATGCAGACCAAAGAAAAGAGGTAAGGGGTCAATGTTAAATCCAAATACAAAGTGGCTGAAAACAGGCAGGATATCACAGTATTCCAGCCTGAACACTTGAACAGGCACCTATTATAATGTGTCCAGAAAGGTTTTCAGTATAACTTGGAAATAGCCAAGTAGGTTTTTTTCTTTTTAAAAATATTTTATTATTTTTATTTTATGTGTACAACTGTATTGCCTGCATGTAGATAGGTGTACCTGTGTTGTGCAATGCCTGCTGGATCAGAAAAGGGTGTTGGATCCCCTGGAACTGCAGTTATGGATAGTTGTTAATCGAACCCAGGTCTTCTGTAAGAGCAGTCAGCGTTCTTAACCACTGAGCCATCTGTCCAGCTCCCCCTTTCCTTCCTTTTTCTTTCTTTCCTTCCTCCCTCCCTCCCTCCCTCCCTTTTCTTAAAAAATATTTTGTTAGCTGGGCGTGGTGGCGCACGCCTGTAGTCCCAGCACTTGGGAGGCAGAGGCAGGCGGATCTCTGTGAGTTCAAGGCCAGCCTGGTCTACATAGTGAGTTCCAGGACAGCTGGGGCTACAGGGAGACCCTGTCTCAAAAAGACAAAAAAAAAAAGTAAAGCCTACACAAAACAGCCACATTCCAGTGCCTGTTTGTTTTCCTGTTCCTTTTCAGAATTCTTTCTATCCAGTGTCAAAGAGAAGGGCTGGCCACAGGTGAAAAGATATTTGGGTTCTGCTTGCCTGTCTTTGAGAAAGGGATTTTAGACCATCAGGGTTATTTTATTCCTTCAATCCTTAAAATTCTTTAATATCAGTCAATTTTTTAGAGTTTTAGGATGAAAAGATCACATATCAGCAAATAACTTTTAAGAAATTCGGAAAAAAAAAAAAAAACAGTGCAAAGATCATTTGAACTTGTTTTACTGCAAAAAACTTATTGTAACCTAGGCTATACTCTAATCTAGATTCAGGAAAATTCCAAAGTATGAGTAATATAGAGCAAACAATCATGCAAAAATAGAAAATAAATAAAACGGGAATGGGCAACCTTACCAATGAGGGTAATCCAAACCCCTAAAAATAAAAATTTGGGTATATAAGAAATAGAACTCGGGGCTAGAGAGATGGCTCAGTGGTTAAGAACACTGACTGTTCTTGCAGAAGACCTGAATTTAAATCCCAGCACCCACATGGAAGCTAACAACTGTCCATAACTCCAGTTCCAGGGGATCTGACAGCCTCTTCTGTCCTCTGCGAGCATCACACATCACGGGTGCACTTACCTACATGCAGACAATACACGCATACACATAAAACAAAAATAATAAATATTAAAAAAAAAGAAACAGAACTCACTTTGAAGGTGTAGATGGGCTTGTGACACAGGAATTCACCAGCTGAGAGGCTTTCAATGGTCTAGAACTATCAGGAAATTAGAAAATATGTAATGTACACAATTATATTATTAAAGATACTTAATTTATAGAGTGAATTATTCTATACTATAAGTTTCTTCAATTCTCTTGAAAAGCAAACACCTAAAAAATAACTAACCATAGAGGCCCAAAGAGAAAATAACTTACCATCTCTGGCTCTCCTTGATCTAATAACTGAAATAAAGAGCTTTACAAATTAAGTCAACTGTTAACACTTATGAAAATAACAGCTTTGTGGGGGGGATTACTTTATTCACTATGTAGCTCTAACTGCCCCTGGAACTGGCTATGTAGACCAGGTTAGCCCCAAACTCAGAGATCTGCTTGCCTCTGGTTCCCAAGTGCTGGGACTAAAGGGGCATGCCACCACACCTGGCCTCATCTTAGCTCTTTATTTTTAAGCAATAAGATGATAATATTTCTCAATTTAGTGAGGATTTATTAGACGTCAAGCACTGTACTGAGAATTTAAGGTATATTATCTCATTTAATATCCACAATCTTATTATTTTCCCCACAGACAAGTCAAATTTGCCAAGGTCTTAAAGCCATTAAAATGTAGTCAGACAGCTTCATTCCAGATCTGTGATCACAAAGATCCCGCACAGATGGGGTGCTACAGTACTGCTGCCAGAGGGACCAATAGCTCTACCAGCAGAGGGCAGTTTGCGGAAAGTAAAACATCCTCGGCAAATAAAAGAAATTCTAAGACTCTCTGGGCATGTGTTTTATTAGTAGAACCTTGAGGACTTTAGTGTAAACATATGATGTAACATAAATACAAAGAGAAATATATTTTATAAAATTGTGTCATTTAATTTTGGGACATGATCATTTAAATGTTCACTTAAATTTGGGAAATGTTCATATTCTTTTCTGAAATGTCTAACTCTAACCAAGAAACCTGGCCTTTTTCTCTTAGAATATCACTATGCTGTCTAGGGTGGCCTAACCAAATTGCCAAATAATGCAAACTTAAAATCTCTTTTTTGGTTTGATTTTTCTTTTGCTGAATGCCATGTTATCCAGTTTGGACAATCTTTGAAATATTAAAACCCATTTCAAAAGGAGGGGTAAAACCAATGTCTCTTACATTGCCATATGTGCATTCCACCCCAGAGTAAAAGGTGGTTTTGTATTTTCAGTGCAGTGAGATGACAGGGTCAGGTATCTTGGAATGATGACTTGCTGTCCAATCTTGTTGTTAAGTGAGAGTGCCACATTGAAGCTGTATCGCTTCAAATGAAGAATAAGGACCCTGAAAAACAGAAGAGGACTCCACTAATTCAAACACAACACAAAACCAAATAACCAAAACCAGAACAAAACAAAAAATACAAAAACTAGAATAAGTAGAGTGGGTTAGAATGAACAAAATCAGCAGTCTAATATTAGGATTTAAGATTCAGAGCCTTTTATTTCATATAAGTTTAGAACAGAGTATGCTTAATACAAGTCAATTCCTGGGGGAAAAGATCTCTCTCTTAGGAATTCTTCAGCATTTTCAGTTGCATAGTTAACGACAAATGGTAGAAATCAATCTCTTGCCTTTAAATTTCCTCTTTCCTCCTCTTGCCTCATAACACTAATAAGTACAAAAAAGTCAAGACCAACCAAACCAACCAACCAACCAACCACCCGCCCACCCACCAACTGGTCAATATAATACTGTTATGCACTTGTGAAGCAGAGGCTGGCGGATCTCCGTGAACTCAAGGCCAGCCTGGTCTACACAGTAAGTTCCAGGACAGGTGGGGCTACAGGGAGACCCTGTTTCAAAAAGACAAAAACAAAACAAAACAAAAACAACACTGTTATGAAGCTGGGCATGGTGGCACATGCATGCCTTTAACCCTAACACTTGGGAGGCAGAGGCAGGAGGATCTCTGTGAAAGCGAGTCCAACACAGTCTCCATAGCAAGTGCCAGGCCAGCTGGGGTTACAGGGAGACACTGTCTCAAAAAGACAGAAGGAAAAAAAAAAATATATTGCTATGATTATAAAGTGACTTCCTTGAAAGCCAGTCTACCATCTGTCATTTTCTAGAAAAGAATAGATTACAGAATGTAAAAGAATATTTCCCTAGGGTCTAGATTCCAGAAACTCAACATTTACAGGAAACTGAAGCTAATAAAAGATAGTAAAGTACCCTGCTGCAGGCAAAGTGCCACATAAATATTTAATGTTAATAACCTTGCTTGTGGCTGAGTGATCTATTCTTAGAAAGTACTAAAAGGGACCTTGTAGCCACATCATAATTTTTGTAACCAGCTTCACTTTGTATTCATATAGTGCTAGTATAATATAAATTAATTTCACATCCAAGGCAGAAAATTAACCTTGTGATTACAGGAAATCTACTAACTTAGATGATCCTTTGAAAAATGAGTATACGAAATGAAACAAATTGCTCATTTTCATGCACACATTTGTGACTGTAGCTGATTCTTACTGATGGTGTCGGATTAAATGGAGACAGACTATATAAGAAAACACAGGACAAGAATTACAAGCTTATCATTCCAAACACAAAAATTCAACATCTGAAATGATCCCAAATCGCAAACTTTTAGAGAACTGACATAGTACTGGTGAAAAATTCTGTACCTATTTTACATGATAAGTAGCAGGCAAAAGGCAGGGACATTAAAAATATTTCAGAAAATTTTCTTTAGATTATGTGCTTAAGATATATACAAAATGTAAATGAACTTTAGTGCTGAGACGTGGGTCTCCTCCTCAAGGATCTCATTACTTTATGTGCAAATATTCCAAAATTTAAGACACTACTCCTGGGCTCCATCATTCCAGTTAAGGGATCCTTAAGTCATGTAATTGTTAAAATATTACTGAATTAAAAATCTAGAGCTAGGGGGCAGCAGGATGACTCAGATAGTACAGGCACTTTCTACCACGCCTGAGGACCTGAGTTTGATTCCTGGGACCTATATAGTGGAAGGAGAGAACTGATTTCCTCAAGTTGTCCTCTGACCTCCACATGGATGCAGTGCTACACCTACAAGGACACCTACACGAACATGTACATGTACACACACACACACACACAATAAATACAATAAAAATTTCTTAAAAATCTGGAACTAGTCTCTCTAAAGTCTCACCAATTTTATCCTCTCATTGCTACCTTCCTGAGACTCTTTTTTTAAAAAATACTTTATTATTTTTATTTTATGTGTATGCGTGTATTGCCTGCATGCAATGCCCATGGCGGACAGAAGAGGCTGTCGGATTCTCTGGAACTGGAGTTATAGACAGTTGTTAGCTACCATGTGGGTACTGGGATTTGAACCCGCGTCTCCTGCAAGGACAACCAGTGTTCTTAACCACTGAGCCACCTCTACAGCCCGTGAGACTCTTTTATTTTTATTTATTTTTATCTTTTTGAGACAGGGTCTCCCTGTAGCCCCAGCTGTCCTGGAACTGGCTATGTAGACCAGGCTGGCCTTGAACTCACAGATCCACCTGCCTCTGCCTCCCAAGTGCTGGGATTAAAGGCATGCACCACCATGCCTGGCTTGAGACTCTTTTTAAAAAAAATACTTTATTGTTTTTATTTTATGTCTATGAGTAAGTGTACCCATGCAAGTAAGTGTATCCATGTTGTGCAATGCCTACGGAGGACAGAAGAGAGGGTCAGATCCCAGGAGTTACAGATGGTTGTTAGCCACCATATAGGTTCTGGGAACTGAATCTGGGCCCTTTGCAAGAGCAGTCAGTGCTCTTAATGGCTAAGTCATCTCTACAGATCCCCTTCCTGAGACTCTTAAGATTACTTTCCTCTGCAACATTCCAAACCTTGTTCCTTTCTTATGTAAGCTTTCCTGACCTTTACCAATCCACTCTGGTAAGTTTCACTCATGTTTGTTTTGAGAAAGGGTCTCCCTGTAGCCCCAGCTGGCCTGGAACTCGCTATGTAGACCAGGCTAGCCTCAAACTCACAGAAATCCACCTGCCTCTGCCTCCCAAGGGCTGGGGTTAAAGGCGTGGGCCACCATGCCCAGCTACATTCATGTTTGTTTGCTTCCTTATTGCATCCTAGAGACAAAATCCAGGGTTTTGTGCATGCTAGGTAAACACTGTATTCCTAAAACACATCCCCAGGGAAATATATATTTCTAAAAGGCAATGAAGCTGAGTGTGGTGGTGCATACCTTTTATCCCAGGACTGCGGAGGCAGAGGCAAGGATTTTTGTGAATTCAAGGTTCGTCTAGTCTACACAGAGAATTCCAGGTCAGCCAGGAGTACATAATGAGACCCTATCTCAAAAACAAAACAAAACAAAACAAAACACCCCAAAACAACCAAAAAAGACAATCGAATTTACCTGGGAAGTCTGTTAAATTTGTGTCTGACAAGAGCACACTTCCCACCACACTTTTCACAGGAATATTCAAGTTCTTCTGCCTATAAAAAGATAGAAGAGGGAAAAATAAGGATGAAGTTGAATTGGCACTAACCCACTAAATGCAAATAATCTTTAGTCTTACTAGCTCAGGGGAGTAACTCTGAACCAGCTTAAATGATGTGTGTTGAGCCACAAAAATTACCACATTGACCTAATCTTTAAAATATAGTAATCTTATGATAGCATGTCCTACTTTAGAATTCCTAATTCCTTCTTTACCAAGGAAATGTCTCAATTTATGATAGCAGCTAGACTCTAACAAAGCAGATCTCAAACTTTTCCCCATGGATACACACGAACCATTGCCAAGAGTATATCTGATTTTAACATTTGGCTACAGCAGAGTTAAGATCCCCTTCAGGTTAGGCAGAGTTCCTGGTCTGTTAGCTCTATCTACCCCTTTCTTTCAATGGAACTCAATCTTCTGGTGACAGCCCACTAAGAACAACTGCTCTAAAAGGATCAAACTTTGGGGTAGAAATCATTACCTAGAGAAAACTGAAACAAGAAATCCTTAAAATATGGGGAAAAAGATACATTGGAAAATCTTCAGTCTTCACTAATAACAGGTAGCAGAAATGACTAAAATAACAACAAAAGAGTCAGAGTATCTTTTTGTAGAGCTCAACAGTCATCACTTAACAGGTTTCCTTTTAAGCCTTAGGAAGATAGTCCTGCCAATTTGCTACAACAAAACAAGGATCATTACTATTACTACATAGATGAAGAGGAAGCTTAGCAAATTTCCACCAATTCTAGGGTCTGTGACACAATATGCCTGACCATGAAACTTTCTGAGTATCTGCAACAATTTATAACGCACACAAGCACTTATCTATAGTTCTGAATAAACATGATCCTTCCAGCGCACAAGCTACCTAAGGCAAATGAAACAGTACAATTTCTTCCCTCAGCTCTTGGGATGACAACTACTACAGCATCTCCAAGTTTAATTCATGTTATCAAATTTTAGCAAATATCATGTCAAATGCTTTAAATTCAGTTTCCAAATGAGAAACAGCTTATAAAATTTTCTATAACATCATTCAGTTACACACATTCTATTTAAGGAGTCATTTTTCATCTTAAAGAGCTTTAATCAAATTTATCAAGCTTTGTAAAATAAATTAGTTATAAATACTTTCATTTATTTTCCCTGCAATTTAGTCAAAACTCTGCCTTGAAAAAAATCAACTTCAAACACAATCATCCATAATATATAAATTAAGTTATATGAATACACCCTAAAGATATTACCCTAAAGAAAAGATCAAGAGAGTCTTGAATTGAACGAGGAGGGAGTGGCTTTTTCCTCCGAGGAAGGTCAATGGAGAGATCATTAAATTGTTCTCTTTTGGGAATAGTCTCTCCACACCTGTAAGGAATTAAAGAAGATTAGTACAAGTATTTAGAATATAAAAATGCAAATCTATTTGAAGCACTCTTCTCTACAGAACTTATGGTGCAAATACACTATCAACAGTGTAACAAGAAACGCAATGTTTATGATTTTCTTTCATACAGAAGAACATCTCTTTGCTACCAAGATGTCCTGTTTCTACCTCTAGATTTGGATTTAAAGAGCTGGTGTAATTTGCTCTGATCCATACAAATAATCTCCCCCTAAAAAACTTAATTTAAGTATAAGATTAGCAGGCTTGCTAGTCATGATGGCACTGGCCTTTAATCTCAGTATCAGGGAAGGAGAGGCCTGGTCTATACAACAGTTCTAGGCTCCATGGGGTTGTAGAGAGACTGTCTCAAAATTGTTTTTACTGAGTGCTCCCTCTCATAGGAAACATTCTAAAGTGATCTTTACCTTTGTATAATTCCATGACCTCTGAGTGTATGGATGTCATGATGATCATGAGCTCTCACTCCCATGAATGATGTTCCCACAAAATTTCTAATATAATTAAGACCTTTGGTCTTTGCCCAAGTTTTATCTACATAGCACATGGTAATTACAAGTACCAGACTGGTAGAACTAACCTTCTTGGATGTTTAACAGCCATACTTTGAGGCCTATACTAATTTGGTCAGAGGGACTTAAAGGATAGTTTTTGCTCCTTGTTCCCCAAGGTCAACTAAGTTCCAGGGGACTATAAGCATCTCTCAAAATGTCCTGTAACTGTCCTGAGTCACCTATCCTCTTAATCAAGGAGGCCATGGAGACCCCACCAGATGGACTTGAACCAGTGTCCAGTCTACAAAGAGGAGGGTCAACACAGAGGAAACATTTCCTCCATGCTTCCACGTGAAGCCAGCCATGGTCGAGCAGGACCTTTGACTTATCTTCACATGGATGGAACTCTCAAGCCCATGTGACCCCTGAAGAATGGATCCTCAAATGACCTTAAGAGTAAAAATAAATTTGGTTTATCTGGGCCAACTGTATGGTCTTAAACACCCAAAAGGAAAGTATAGCCAAAGATTAAAGGGCTCAATATAATTCTTTAAGAGTCCATGTATATACTAAAGGCTACCTAAACAAGAAATGATGCCAGACGGGAGATATCTTCCTTTGAGTTGTTGGCCAAGGTGGCCCAAGAGCCTCCCGGAAAGTAACCCAGAACAGAACTGGGAAAATAAACAGCAGACCCCAGTCTTATCTAAAGGAATATTGGCAACTGACTGCTGCTAGATGAGGAAGAGCTGATCTTCCTAAAACAAGGAACTCGAGATAGACTGACCAGACTCAGCAGATGGACAAGCACTTGGGAACAGCTGGGGGTGCCGACAACACAGTGGACAGTAACAGGGATGACAGAATATATGGGCTGGGGGACTATAGGAGGGTGCCATTTGGGATGTGGGTATATAGATGAATAAGATTGTTTGGGATGTTCTGTATGAAATACACAAAAAACCTCAAAAAAATGAGTTATATTTGAGGAAGAAGCATAAAAATTTGCTTCATGTTAAATAGTAGAGGTGAAAAAACATTACCATTGAAATCGTTTTTTGAGCTTTTAAAACTTCATACAATTATTTCCCACTCAAATCCAGAGCCCCCTCTCCATCCATGCCTCCCCTATCTACCCACCAAACCCTATTCACTCTGCCATACATACTGAGTCCTACTCATTCAGGTGTTTGTACCCAAGTGTACTTCAGTGTAAATGTGTCCACTTGAGTCTAGTCAGCCCATCCAGTGGTTGTATGTAAGTCATACTCTTCCCTCACCCATAAGTCTCAAATAATTCTCAATCTAGTGCTGGCCTGCCACCTATTTTTAACTTCCCCTTTGGGCCCTTGTTTCATTGAGCTGATATGGGTCATGCACTTGACGCCACCACTGCCACAGGCTCACAAGAGCAAGCCTCCATTGGCCTGGAGCTCTCCACCTCCAATCATGAACCAGCCCTGGCTCTTACAATCTCTCTGCCTCTTCTGCAATGGTCCCTGAGCTGTGGGTGGGTGAGGTTCCATATAGGAGTCCCATCCTACATTCTACAGTCTCTTATTCTCTAAAAGTTGGCCAGATGTGGCCTTTTTTTTGAGTCAAGGTCTTGCTATGTAACCCTGGCTGGTCTGGAACTCAGAGAGCCACCTGCCTCTGCCTCATAAGTGCTGGGATTAAAGGCATGGAGGACCACACCTAGCTTCAGTAAATATTTATTGAATGAAAAACATATTAAGAGTCAACTGTGACATTAAGCTAAAAATAACAACAAAAAGCAGTTAAATTTATCTTTTATGCAGGGCGTGGTGGTACATGCCCTCAATCCCGGCAGAGGCAGGTGGAGCTCTGTGAGTTCAATGCCAGCCCGTTCTATATAGTGAGTTTCAGACCAGCTGAGACTACAGGGAGACCCTATCTCAAAAAGACAAAAAAAATTTTTTTTAATTTTTTTTTTTCTTTTGGCCTTTTTGAGACAGGGTCTCCCTGTAGCTCCAGCTGTCCTAGAACTCACTATGTAGACCAGGCTGGCCTTGAACTCACAGAGATCCACCTGCCTATGCCTCCCGAGTGCTGGGATTAAAGGTGTGTGCCACCACACCCGGCTATTTTTTAAATTTTTATTTATTTTTATGTGTATGTGTGTATTGCCTGCACGTAGGTAAGTGCATCCATCATGAGACTGTCTCAAAAAGCAAACAAACACTGAAAAAAGAAGTTTGGTAAAATTTGTGAGACTGCATTTTCCTCATGAGAAAAAAAGGAAAATAAGAATTCATAGCATTTTGGGGGGTAGGTCACAAGAAAGTTTTAATCATCTGCTATTAAGAATTAAAGAAGGGCCGGGCGGGGTGGCGCACGCCTTTAATCCCAGCACTCTAGAGGCAGAGGCAGGTGGAGAGGAGGGGCAGTGAGGAGAGGCAGATCTCTGTGAGTTCAAGGCCAGCCTGGTCTACATAGTGAGTTCCAGGCCAGCTGGGGCTACTGGGAGACCCGGTCTCAAAAAAAGACCAAAAAAAAAAAAATAAAAAATAAAGAAGGAAAAAGGTTTGTTTAGAGACTACTTACGCTTTACAAATGATAGAGTGCTGAACCTCAAACTCTAAATTAGTAATAACAGGGCAAGTGTATACTTTAGTAATTGAACTATCTGGTGAATTTTCTTCTCCAGGAACAGGTTCTGTCTTCCAAGTTTTATTCAGTTTTTCCATATCCTCCTTCAGCTGGTCTAAGCACTGACTTAAAAATTCATGAGCATCCTAAGAAGATAATATTTGTCATTAGAACAAAAAATTTCTTGCCACAATAGCTTATTAAACTGTGACTATACAGTTAAAACCTTGGAAATCAAGATATATATGAACAGGTCAGGTTTACTGTGATAAGGACTTTGAGGTACTTCTATCTTTTGAATAAAAACAAATGGCAAATGTTTAGCTCAGAGGAAGAACACTTGCATAACACACATGAGTCCCTGGATTCAAGCCCCAGCACGAACATAAAAATCCAGAAGGAAAAACAAAACAAAAAAATACTTTCCCTAGACAAAACTAAACCCCTCAATATTAAGAAACCCTAACAAACCAAGAAAAACTATAAGCAAAACAAACAATAATATCTTTTAAAAATATTTTTATTTTATGTGCATGAGTGTATTGCCTGCATGTAAGTGAGTGCACCTGTGTCATGCAATACCTCAGAGGTCAGAATAGGGTTTCAGATTCCACTGGAACTGGAGTTAAGGATGGTTCGTAGCCACCATGTGGGTGCTGGGAATCGAACTTGGGTCCTCTGTAAGAGCAGTCAGTGCTCTTAACTGCTGAGCCATCTCTCCAGCCCCAACAATACCTATTTTTAAAGATTTATTTTATTTTTAATTGTGTGTGTGTGTGTGTGTGTGTGTATACATGAATGCAGGTGCTCGATGAAGACAGAGGTGTCAGATCTCCTGGAGTAGGAGTTACAAGCAGTTATGAACTCCTAACATGGGTACTGGGAATCAACCTTGGGTCTTCCGGAAGAGCAGCATATACTCTTAACTACTGAGACTTCTCTCTAGCTCCTAGAGTTTATATTCTTAGCTAGTCAGTTCTGCTAACATAAATTAATAAATGACTCTATCTTTTTTTTGGTCTTTTTGAGACAGGGTCTCCCTGTAGCCCCAGCTGTCCTGGAACTCATTATGTAGAACAGGCTGGCCTTGAACTCACAGAGATCTGCCTGCCTCTGCCTCCTGAGTGCTGGGATTAAAGGCGTGAGCCACCATGCCCAGCTATGACTCCATTTTTTAAGTTATTTTTTACTGGCAGCCTACGTTTAGAAATTAAAATTTGATAAAGCTAGACATGATGGTATAAACCTAAAATCTTTCCTCTTGAAAAATCTCAAGAAGCAGGAAAGTCCTGGTCAGCCTGGGCTATATAGCCAAGACCCTGTTTCCAAAAAAAAAAAGGAGGGCTGGGGAAGTAGCTCAGCCCCAGTATTGCACAAACCAGTTGTGGTAACACCTGCAATCCCAAGAGGTGAATGGAGGAAGGAGGATCAGAAATTCAAGGTATGTAAGATGTTCAAGGCCAGCCTGGGTTACAAGAGCTATTGTCTCAAAATAAAATGAGCCGGGTGTGGTGGCAAATGCCTTTAAGCCCAGCACTTGGGAGGTGGAGGCAGGTGGATCTTTGTGAGTTCAAGGCCAGCCTGGTCTACATAGTGAGTTCCAGGACAGCTGGGGCTACAAGGAGACCCTGTCTCAAAAAAGACAAAAAAAACCAAAACAAAACAAAACAAAATAAAATGCATAGAAGAACCATACTGAACCTTATCATAACTCCTTAGGTTCTATAATCTTATGGTGATCATACTATATAAATCATATAGAACATTTCAAACAAATTAATACTCACATTCTGCATATAGCCAGAGAATCTCTCTGCTGTAGCAGAAATGGCATTTTTAACTTTCTTAAGCAATTCTTTTTTGGTCTCTGAATTACAAATATCTTTTTTCATAAGGAGGTTTGCAAAGCGTCTAACAAAAAGACAAAATTAGCATTATTTTAAAAACATTCAATGGCATAATATTTTAAAGATTACTAACAACAGCACATAAAAATTTAGGTCCCCCAAATCCCATTATTCTAAATCAATGAGGTCAGTGAGCAAATATATATTACCTGATAAGTGCATTGAGTGGAATTTTCTTCCAAGGGATACCTTGTTTAAGTAAGTCATTTGCAAATGACTGGAGTGAAAACAGAGACTGTAAAATTGCATTCATATAGCATGTATTTCCCAAGTTGGAGAACCTGTAAAGGAAAAGTGCTTGAAGTATGATGAGCATGTATAAAGGATTTCTCTATTTTTTTATTGGGGGGGGGGTCTTTTTGAGACAGGGTCTCCCTGTCGTCCCAGCTGTCCTGGAACTCATTATGTAGACCAGGCTGGCATTGAACTCACAGAGATCTGCCTGCCTCTGCCTCCCAAGTGCTGGGATTAAAGGCGTGGGCCACCATGCCCAGCCTGGGTTTCTCTATTTTGCATCAGAACCACCTGGATGGCACGTTAAACTACATACCATTGAATTCCAGCCCCCATCTCTGATTCAGTAGGTATGGAAAATATGGGGCAGAGGGAAACATACATTTCTAACAATTTATCAGATGATGTTGATCCTGCTGATCTGAAGTGAAATACTTTCAGAACCACTACACTATAACCTTGCAACACAAATTTTAGTTAAGGAATTTTTCTATTATGTTATTACCATCCTTTACACTCACTTTATGCTCTCTGTATATTAATATTATGTAGGAAATATTTGCTTCCAACTAATCACTTGCCTTTTTTCATATGCCTGGTACTAGAGAACATCACTGCTTTATTTCTTCATGTAAAATTTAATATTTTTAAACCCCATCACCTCCAAAATTTAATTTTTATAGTCAAATTTATCAATCATTTTGTTGAATTTTGATTTGAACCAGATTTACAAAGCCTTTCCCTATGTAAACATTATAGGGAAATTTAGTCACAACTTCTAGTACTTTAAGAGCTTTCTTTCCTTTAAATATTTATTTATGTGTATCAGTGGTTTGTCTGCATGTATTTAAGTGCACCCATGCATACAATGCCCAAGGATGCCAGAAGAGGGAGTTGGATCCCTTGGAACTGGAGACATTGATGGCTGTTAGCCGCCTTGTGGGTGTTGGGAACCAAACCCAGGTCCCCCGAGCCACGTTTTCAGCCTCTTTCTTCCTTCTAAAAATATTTTTAAATTTTGTTTTTATACTAGGTCTCTGATCTAATTAGAATTTGTTTTTAGCTGAGTGTGGTAGCTCATGCTTTTTAATCCTAGCACTTGGAAGGCAGAGGCAGGTGGATCTCTGTGAAATCAAGTCCAGCCTGGTCCATATATAAGCAAGTTGCAGGTCAGCTGGGGTTACATGGAGACCCTGTCTCAAAAAAACTCAAAACAAAAACAACTAAACTACACATATACACACACAGAACTCATCAACAATAAGAATTTCTTATTGCATACAGTTAAAAAGCAAATGCGTCTTTTTTCAAAATGCCTATTTTAGTATATTTTAAATGTCCTTCTTTGTGTCAACAGTCAGGACTTTCTCTTCTACTGATCTATGCATTTTTTAGTACTGTTAAAGTCTGATTGAGACAGGGTCTCCCTATAGCCCCAGGTGGCCCTACTAGTACTTGCTAGGTAGGCCAGGCTGGCGTACATATATACAAATAAATGAAATAAATCTTTAAAAAAAAAGAAAAGAACAATCTAGGGTGGTGGTACATGCCTAGATTATTAGCACTTGGGAAGTAGAGGCAGGAGGATCAGGAGTCAAAGGTCATTCTTAAATATATGAAACCCTGTCTCACCCCAGACGTGGTGGCGCACGCCTTTAATCCCAGCACTCGGAAGTCAGAGGCAGGCAGATCTCTGTGAATTCAAGGCCAGCCTAGAACAGCTGGGGCTACAGGGAGACCCTGTCTCAAAAAAGACAAAAAAAAAACCCCAAACAAAAAAAAACCCAAAACAAAACATATATATATATATATATATATGAAACCCTGTCTCATAAAAAAGTATTAAAACATCTAGTTTTAAAAATATTTATTATTTTATGTATATGAGTGTATTGCCTGCATGTATGTAAATGCACCCATGATGTGCAATGCCCAAGGAGGTCAGAAGAGAGCATTGGATCCCCTGGAACTGGAGTTACAGACAGTTGTTAGTCACCATGTGGGTGCTGGCAACTGAATACAGGTCCTCTGCAAGATGAGCCAGTGCTCTTAACCTCTGAGCCACTTCTCCAGCCCCTAAAACATATCTAAACAAAACATGCATTTAAACCTGAATTATAGTTGAGGAAAAGGGAAAACTTATTTTCATTAACATGGTTAAAAGTTTTATATTAAGCTGAGTGTAGTGGTGCAAGTCTTTAATGCCAGAATTCTGGAGGCAGTGGCAGAGGGATCTCAGAGTTTGAGGCCAGTCTGGTCTACATAGCAAGTTCCAGGCCAGCTGGGACTACAGGAAGACCCTGTCTCAAAAAGACCAAAAAGAAAAAGTAACAACAACAAAGAAAGAAAAAACTGCATTAAAATAGATGAAGCTAAGGATAACTCAGGGGTAAGCACTTGCCTAGCATGCATTAGACTTTGGTTTTAGTCCCCAGCATCATGAAAACAAAATAAAACAAAAATATTAAGTCCATGATTAATGGACAATGAAAAAATCAGAGAACAGAGATGTAATGTAACAGAGAGGTTAAGAATGCACCTGGAATCATGGGCCTGGGCATATGGCTCAGTTGATAAATGATTGCAAAGCAAGCAGAGGACATGAGTTTGGATCCTAAGTAGTCACATAAAAGCTAGTCATGGCACTGTGTATCTGTAGTCCTAGTGCTGGAGATGCAGAGACAGGCAGATCCTTGGAGCTTGTTGACCAGCTGGTCTAGTCAAACAGGTGAGCTCCAGGTTTAGTGAGAGACCCTGTCTCACAACCATCTGTAACTATACTTCCAGGGAATCAGACGCCCTCTTTTGGCCTCTGTGGGCACTGCACAATACCGGTACACTTACATGCAGTTTGCAAAACACTCATACACATAAAATTTTTTAAAGAGTTCAAAACAGGGCTGGAGAGATGGCTCAGCAGTTAAGAGCACTGACTGCTCTTGCAGAGGACCCGGGTTTGATTCCCAGCACCCACATGGTGGCTACGAACCGTCCTTAACTCCAGTTCCAGGGGAATCTGACACCCTCTTCTCACCTCTGCAGCACTGCACGACATGGGTGCACTCACATACATGCAGGCAATACACTCATACACATTAAAAAAAAAAAAGTTCAAAACAAATAAGGTGAAGAGAGACTGAAGAAGACAATATCACTCTCTAGCCTCCACATGCACATGCACCCACATGAAAACACAGACACACAAATCCAACTGGAGTACTATTGCTTAAATTTACCACTGCTGTCCTACTAATATCATTTTGAGTATGTTAATTAACTTCATTAAGCCCTGCAGAGTTAAACTTCAATAAACTCTTAAGGAGTTCCTACCGGTTGTTTAAAGAAAAAAAAAACGCACTTAAACATTTAGCACATAGTATTCTACAATCTCATCTTTGTATTGGAGAATATATAAAAAATGTTGAAAATACCTAGATAATTGGCTGAAACATACTGCTCAGTTGGAGATTACTTATTTTCTTTTCTTTTTTTTTTTTCTGTCTTTTTGAGACAGGGTCTCCCCGTAGCCCCAGCTGTCCTGGAACTATGTAGACCAGGCTGGCCTTGAAGTCACAGAGAATCCGCCTGCCTCTGCCTCCCAAGTGTTGGGATTAAAGGCATGCACCACCACACCCGGCTTACGTATTTTCTTTTAAAAAAAAAAATTATTTATTTTTATTTGATGTGTATGAGGATACTGCCTGCACGTATGTAAGAGCACCCATGTTATGTAGTACCATGGAGGTCAGAAGAGGGCATCAGATCCCCTAGAACTGGAGTTACAGATGGTTGTTAGTGGCCATGTGGGTGCCTGCATTTGAACCCAGGTCTTCTGCAAGAGCAGCCAGTGCTCTTAACCAATCAGTGATCTCTCCAGACCCTCATTTTCTCCTTTAAAATGCTATCAGACAGACAGATGTACACACACATTTCAAGGTTCAAAAACTTTTTGGAGACCAGATAATGGATTTCGTATTTATAGATGTAATGAATCTTTAATAACTGATTGAATTTCTAAGTATTTTAAAACCAAAAAAATTAATACAAATCCTTTCATTATTATAATATTTTTTACAACAAATGGAGCATAACTCAGTTAAATCACTTTACAAGAAAGAAAAAAAAAGGAGGAATTAAAAAAAGAAAGAGAATTTACCAACCCCTGCAATTGCTGCTGTTGGTGAGAAGAAAGGGGCATCCTTGGTTTGTTCCAGCCTGTGTAATCCTGGTTACATCTCAGTTTTTTAACGGACAGAGGAGCTGGCTGAGGAAGAAATCCCAAACTTCTTTTGGCAGAAGGAGTCTGGCTTGAAACATTACTCCTATAAAATGAATAAATAAGGAAGCAAAACAAAATTTTCAATACTTTTTCTCTCTAGTAGATTCAGAGACATCAATATCTAAAGGAAAAAAGTCTCAAACGGGAAATATTGCTCCCTTGGGAGGAAAACTTGTAAGACAGATTACTAAGTCTTTATAGAAAACTTAAAGAGGTTCACATGTTTAACCTCTAATCTAAAAAAATCCAACTTAATAGCTTGAGAAAAGCTATATAGTTTAACTTTTTAATTTACTTTTATAAACAATGATATCACATTAGTTTACTTAGTTTTGGTCAAATTCAGGCAGTAGATTTTTATTACCACTGCAAATAATATTTAATTTTTAAAAGAATGTCCTCAAATGTTTATTGCTTGGAGCAGAAAAGTTAGTGGGTATTTTAAATTTTGCTAGATAGTGTAACTGTTTTCCAAAAAGGTTAAATCAATTTTTAGTCCCTTGAATGTTGAATTTCCATTACTTATCATTACAACCCTGTTTATCAGTATGGGATCACTTGATCTCACTGTTATTTTAATTTGCATTCCTGATTATACTTGAAGCAGAACATCGTTTTATATAGTCTCTAAATTGCTTTTCTACATTCTTATAATTTTTTTCTTTTATCATAAATTTGATTTTTCAGTATTTTATGATTTCTTATTTTATGCATATCTGAAAGGCCACTAAGGATCTGAAAGCTGTCACTTTAAAGGAGGAATGTATGCCATTCTGGTGGTACAATGGTGGAGTCAGTAGATGTGCAAGGCCAAACAACGGGGCTAGATAAAGTTGCTGGCCCAAAGGGCATTGAATCTTTGCTGCACATGCACATACACATGCTTAAATATGCAGTTAGGCCAGCGAGACCACTCAGTATGAAAAGGCACTTGCTGCTGAGCCTGAGGAGCTCACACATAAGGGGAAGGAGAGAATCGATTCCTGCAAGATGTCTGATGTTCACATATGTATTATGCCACAAATGCTTGCTCCCTCCCCCAAATAAATGTTAAAAATGTTAAAAAAAAAAAAAAGCCAAGAGTAATGCTGAACTTATGTGTCACTGAACATATTGAGGTAAACAGAAGTACCCAATACACACCACCAAACATAACAGAGCTCAGGGCTGGATTAATCCATATGTGAGCTTCCCCTGCTATGCTGAGATGTTCCTCACTGAAAAGGAACAAACTTCCTCAGTCAGAAGAGTAAGTTACACAGAAATAAAAATGTATGGCATGAGGGTAATTGAGCATAAAAAAAATGCAAATAAAAGTTTAAAAAGAGAGTCGGGCATGGTGGCGCATTCCTTTAGTCACAGCACTGGGAGGCAGAGGCAGGTGGATCTCTGTGAGTTCAAAGGCCAGCCTGGTCTACCTATTGAGTTCCAGGACAGCTGGGGCTACAAGGAGACCCTGTCTCAAAAAGACCAATAATAATAATAATAATAATAAATGTAATTTAAAAAATAATAAAATAATAATAATAAATGTAATTTTATTTTTTGGTCTTTTTGAGACAGGGTCTCCCTGTAGCCCCAGCTGTCCTGGAACTCACTATGTAGACCAGGCTGGACTTGAACTCACAGAGATCCACCTGCCTCTGTCTCCTGAGTGCTGGGATTAAAGGTGTGTGCCACCACACCCAGCTTACATTTATTATTTTATTGTGCCTGTGTATGTCTGTGTGTGATCATGTACACTTGCACATGCCATGATATACGTGTGGAGGTCAGAGGACAGCCTGTAGGAATCAATTCTCTCTTTGCAACATGTGGATTCCCAAGGATAGGACTCAAACAGGCTTGGGAGCAAATGCATTTACCTGCTATCTCACTGGCCCTTATCAATTTTCTTAACAGGTTTAAAGCTTTGTTTTCCACCAGGCACAAAACATTCATGCCAGCTGCTTTGGAGGCAGAAGCAGCAGATCTTGGGAGTTTGAGGCCAGCTATCTACACTGCAAGTTCCTGGACAGCCAGGGCTACATAACTGAGATCCTATCTCAAAAAAAAAAAAAAAAGCTTTCTTCTCTATTTACATCTTTGAGCCCATTTATGTCACTGATATTTTAAGACAAGTAGCTGGGCATGGAAGCAGATGCCTTTAATCTCAGCACTCAAGGGACAGAGAGGGGCAGGTGGATCTGTGAGTTCCAGGCCAGCCAGGGCTACATAGTAAGATCTGTCTCAAAAGAACCAAAAGTGTCTTATTTACTTTTCTATAAGGAAAATCAATTGAGTCCCAAAATATTTATTGCTTGTTTGGGCTCTAAGTCAGAAGGATCAAAAACTTAAGGTCAGGGAGGGCAACAGTAAGAGGAACCAGAATACTCAAAAGGAAAAACTCTCCCAAGAACTCCTTACTAACCATTTCTCAATCCTAAAAGTTGCCATGAGCTATCAGCTTCACCCTTTACTACAGTTCCCTAAGTATATGGTTTAGGCAGTTCATGATGCACGTGCATACACACACCTCATCCTTTTGGGTTCAGCTTTTCTACATCTTTATATTGTAGCTGGGTCTTTCACATGGCACATAGATAATCTTCATTTAAATAAAAAATAATTTTGCTTAATCGGAATATTTATTGTATTTATATAAATTAGTATGCTGTAAAATTAAATTTAGACTGGGCATGGTGGTGCAGTCTTTAAACCCAGCAGAGGCAGGTGTATCTCTGAGAGATCCCAGCCTGGTCTATATAGCAAGTTCCAGGTCAGCTGGGGCTACAGGGAAATCCTGTCTCAAAAAGTCCTAAAAATAAACAAATAAATTTAGTATATTATTTGGGACCAGTGAGATGGCTCAGTGGATAAAGGTGCTTGCTAACAAGCCTACTGATCTGCATTCCATCTCCAGGACCTACAAAGAAGGAGAAAATCAACTCCTGTAAGTTCTTTGTCCTACACATAACCTGCCCCTCAATAAATAAAATATATTTTTAAAAAATTTAATAAGCCAGATGTGGGGGTGTATGCCTTTAAATCAAGTACTCAGGAAGCAGAGGCAGGTGGATCTCTAGGAGACTGAAGCTAGCCTGGTGTACTATAGCAAGTTCCAGGCTAAGAAGACTCGATCTCAAAAACGAAACAAAACAGGGGCTGGAGAGTCAGCGGTTAAGAACACTGGTTGTTCTTGCAGAAGACCTGGGTTTGAATCCCAGCACCCACATGGCAGCTAACAACTGTTTGTACTCCAGTCCCCGGGGTT
>NW_008360326.1:4609507-4633665 GCF_000622305.1 Nannospalax galili
ACTCTCCCAAGAACTCCTTACTAACCATTTCTCAATCCTAAAAGTTGCCATGAGCTATCAGCTTCACCCTTTACTACAGTTCCCTAAGTATATGGTTTAGGCAGTTCATGATGCACGTGCATACACACACCTCATCCTTTTGGGTTCAGCTTTTCTACATCTTTATATTGTAGCTGGGTCTTTCACATGGCACATAGATAATCTTCATTTAAATAAAAAATAATTTTGCTTAATCGGAATATTTATTGTATTTATATAAATTAGTATGCTGTAAAATTAAATTTAGACTGGGCATGGTGGTGCAGTCTTTAAACCCAGCAGAGGCAGGTGTATCTCTGAGAGATCCCAGCCTGGTCTATATAGCAAGTTCCAGGTCAGCTGGGGCTACAGGGAAATCCTGTCTCAAAAAGTCCTAAAAATAAACAAATAAATTTAGTATATTATTTGGGACCAGTGAGATGGCTCAGTGGATAAAGGTGCTTGCTAACAAGCCTACTGATCTGCATTCCATCTCCAGGACCTACAAAGAAGGAGAAAATCAACTCCTGTAAGTTCTTTGTCCTACACATAACCTGCCCCTCAATAAATAAAATATATTTTTAAAAAATTTAATAAGCCAGATGTGGGGGTGTATGCCTTTAAATCAAGTACTCAGGAAGCAGAGGCAGGTGGATCTCTAGGAGACTGAAGCTAGCCTGGTGTACTATAGCAAGTTCCAGGCTAAGAAGACTCGATCTCAAAAACGAAACAAAACAGGGGCTGGAGAGTCAGCGGTTAAGAACACTGGTTGTTCTTGCAGAAGACCTGGGTTTGAATCCCAGCACCCACATGGCAGCTAACAACTGTTTGTACTCCAGTCCCCGGGGATCTGACAGCCCCTTCTGACCTCCCCAGATACTGCACGACACGGGTGGACTTACCTACATGCAGACAACACAAGCATACACATAAAATAAAAATAAATAAAAAAAAAATACAAAGAAAAGCAAAAGGTATTACTACTGATTTGGTTTATATTTTATGTTTCGAACTTCTTTCACAGGTTCTTGCTCTTTTTCTCTATTTCATGTCTCTTTATTTTAATCAATCATCTGTCTCAAAAAATCATTTAAAAAGAAAAATTAAACAATTTATTTTAGTGCACATACAAAATAAATGAGTTTTACTGTGTCTCCCTATATGTATCATTGTACTATGCTCACAATTGCCTCTTAATTACTTTCCTTGATCCCTCCTCTCCCTGTCCTTAGTCCTCTCCCTGTTCAGGTGCCCTTTAGCTAGTCTCATATATATTTAAAACTATATATCTATATATAAATAATTAAATCTAGATTCCACACTAAATTTTTAATTTATTTTATGTGTATGTTTTGCCTGCATGTTAATGTAAGTGAACCCATACATGCAATGCCCACAGAGGCCAGAAAAGGGGTTAAATCCCTTAGAATAGGGTTACAGATGGTTATTAGCTGCTAGAAACCAAACCTGGGTTCTCTGAAGAGCAGTCAGTGCTCTTAACTACTGAACCAAGTCTCTAGCACTAAACGATTTTTCTGTAACTAAACATCCAGTGTTCCTTTTTCCAGATTCTCTTTGAAGATTTTTAAATATTTTACTTTTTATTTTTATTTTATGTGTATGTGTACTGCCTGCATGTGAGTGCACTCGTGTTGTGCAATGCTGCGGAGGATAGAAAAGGCTGTCAAATCCCCTGGGACTGGAGTTTTGGACAGTTGTTAGCTGCCATGTGGGTGCTGGGATTCGAACCTGGGTCTTCTGCAAGAACAGTCAGTGTTCTTGACCGCTGATTATTTTATTTTTTATTGGATATATTTATGTGTCTGTTGGGGTGTATATGCATGTGTGAGTGCAGGTGGCCTCAGATCTAGAAGAGGACGTCTGAGTCACTGGAGCTGGAGATCCAAGTGGTTGTATACAGCCTGAGCTGTCCTATACGGGTGTTGGGAACTGAACTCTGGTTTTCTGCAAGGGCAATATGCGCTGGGCCATCTCTCCAACTCTAATATCTAACTTTTTTTTTTGGTCTTTTTGAGACAGGTCTCCCTGTAGCTCCAGCTGTCCTGGAACTCACTATGTAGACCAGGCTGGCCTTGAACTCACAGAGATCCGCCTGCCTCTGCCTCCCACGTGCTGGGGCTTTCTTTTCTTTTTTCAAGATGGAGTACTTCACAAATCTGTATATCATCTTTTCACCAGGAGCCACGATAATCTCTCTGCTATTCCAGCTTTAGAATACAATAACTGCAGCCTCTTCTCAAGCAAGAAAAGCAACTTCAAATGTTTTCATTTCCCTGTATACTTCCCTCCTCCTGTATTGCTAATTGTCTAATATTTTATGCTCTGTTTTTAATCCTACTACACTCTCATTTTGTAAAACTTATTAAAATAATTTGCATATATGGAATAATCCTGGAAAGACAAGTGGGTACCTCTGGGAGGAAAAGGTAAATACCAAGCATTAGGTAAAAAAGCATACTTTCCAATGTATACAAACTGGAGGCAGGGTCACATGATCTAGCCTCAAACACATGATCCTCCTGCCTCTGGAGTGCTGAGATTACAGATGTGTGCCAACATGTCCGGATAAAAATAGCATTCTTGGTCTTTATCTTTGAATTATAATTTACTTGGGTATAGATATTTTTTTAGAAAGGGTCTTCCTGTAGTCACAGCTGAGCTGGCCTGGAAACCACTATACACAGCAGGTTGACCTCAAGCTCAATAATCTGCCTGCCTCTGCTTCCCTCTGCAGCCTAGTGATAGGATTAAAGGTGTAGACCACCCTGCCCTGCTAGGTACAGAATTTTTTGTCCTTTACTCTGCTATTAACATTTAACTCTTCTACTTCTCGTTACAAATGTCAATTGTTTCACTTTCATAGAGAATTTATTTTCTTTCTTGTAGTTTGAAACCATTTTTTAGCTCAGTGGTAAAGTGTTTCCCTAGCATGCTTGCCTCTTCTGTTCTGGGAGGTGACACTTAGTTCCCAATCTCATACGTCCAGTTCTTGACACATGACTCTAGCCTGTGTTTTGCACATGCTTTATGGTTTTAGCTCTTGCTCTTTTTTTCCCTATATTGATCTGGGTATTTTTACATTATCTTTGAGTACAACTTTGCACTCAAGTTTTTTCTGCTTTAAACATGTCTAACATTTTTTTCTTGCAGTATCAGGGATTGGACCTGGGACCACAAATATGCCAGGCAAACACTCTACCACTGAGCCAAAGCCCAGCCTGCTCCCTTAAACATTCCTATATGAAATGAATATGCTCATTATGTTGAGAAGAAATTTATATAATGTTTGGTTGTTTTTTTGTTTTGTTTTGTTTTTGAAACAGGGTTTCCCTGTAGCCCCAGCTGGCCTGGAACGCACTATGTAGACCAGGCTGGCCTTCAACTCAGAGATCCATCTGCCTCTGCCTCCCAAGTGCTGGGACTACAAGCGTGCACCACCACGCCTGGTTTAATCTCTGTTCTTTTTAATAAATCATTTGGAAACCAAGTTTAGTTTCAAATATTCGTTTATTAATTTGTGTGTGTACATGTTTGTGTGTGCAGGTGAACATGTGCTGTGGCACAAGTGTGGCAGACAGAGGACAACTGCATCAAGCTTTTACATAGGTTTTGAGAATATTCAGCTATCAGGCTTGCACGGCAAGCATTTTTATCCACTGAGCCTTTTTTCTTTTCCTTTTAAGTTAAAAACAAAAACAGGTTTCTTTCAGACTATTTGATGAGTGGACTGTCAAAATTCTCTTAAATTTAATTATCACTGTCAATTATAAAGTGTTTGAGAGCTAGCACCCAAGGCTAAATATACCTAAACATACAGCATCACTTGCATCACTTTAATAATTGTATATAAAAAACTCAAGATGTTTTCACTACTTTGAATTAAGTTCTAATAAAAAGACAAAATAAGACTAGCATACTGCGTTCACTTTTTACATCCTAATCACCCCAAGTGCTACACTCCATGGCCACACTTTTATGAGCCTTATTATGTATCCCTAGCTGTTTCAGAACTCACTTTGGATGTCAGGTCAATCTTGAATTTGTGTATATCTCCTTCGTTTGCCTCCTAGGACTACAGGTGTGCATCATCATGCCTGGTCGGTAATTAAATTTCTGAAAAACTGTTCCGGTGAAAGATATTCATGTGATGCTTTAGCTTATAAGAAAAAATCCCTATTTTTTGGAAGGTAGCTTAATAACTGCAAAGGAAACAATATAAAAGGAAGCAATGTAAAAAAGCCCCAGAAGAGGCGGGCATGGTGGTGCAAGCCTTTAATCCCAGAACTTTGGGAGGCAGAGGCAGGCAGATCTCTTTGAGTTCTAGGACAGCTGGAGCTACAGGGAGACCCTGTCTCGAAAAAGACAAAAGTCTCAGAAGAAAGAGATCTTAATATGCCCATCACTGGGGAGGATGGGAAACAGTGGTCTGGAATCTGGTTACTTTGCCAATCACCATCAGTAGCCTCCATACAAATCTTTCTAGATCTCAATTAAAAACAGAAATATTGCCGGGTGTGGTGGCGCACACCTGTAGTCCCAGCACTTGGGAGGCAGAGGCAGGCGAATCTCTGTGAGTTCAAGGCCTGCCTGGTCTACACAGTAACTTCCAGGCCAGCTGGGGCTGACGCTGTCTCAAAAAGACCAAAAAAACCCCCAAAAAACAACAAAACAAAACCCCCCAGAAATATTTAATAAATAAAATTTAAAAACAAAACAAAACAGGGGGGCTGGAAAGATGGCTCAGCGGTTAAGAACACTGATTATTCTTGCAGAAGACCCGGGTTCGAATCCCAGCACCCACATGGCAGCTAACAACTGTCTGTAACTCCAGTCCCAGGGGATCCGACAGACTCTTCTGATCTCTGAGGGCATTGCATGACTCAGGTACACTTACCTACATGCAGGCAATACAAGCATACACATAAAATAAAAATAAATATATTTTTTTAAAAACCCAAACAAACATTCTACTTTCTAACTAAAATGTGGTGATCTTATCTTAATCAATTTTTATGCGCTTAAACTGGGGTGTTGACTAGGCGTACAGCATAGCCTGTTTCATTACTCAACATGGTGAAAAGAGAGAGCTCTTCAAATTCGTCACAAGGCTTTCTATAACCAATACATACCTATCTAGGTTAGTGCCACCAGAAGAATAGTCCTTGGATCCAGCTCTACTACCATAAAATGCTGATGACTGCAAAGGTAAAAGCCCTACAAAACACATAATAAAGGAAAATTGTAATATCTAATTCAAGTTGATCTAATAATAACAATATACAATTTGATCTGTTTATATTTATTTAAATTTCTATTTTTAATACAAGCACAATGAAGATCAAGTACAGTAAGGAAAGGGACACTAGCAAAGCAGTGTTCCTCTGCACGCTATACCAGTTTTTCTTCTAGCTTATTTATTTACTTTTATGAGTGTCTGCCTCCATATATGTAAGCATACCATGTATGTGCAATGCCCGTGGAGGTCAGAAGAGGGAATCAGATCCCTGAAACTGGAGTTAAAGATGGGTTAGCGACACGTGGGTGCTGGGAATTGAACCTGGGTAATCTGTAAGAGCAGTCAGTGCTTTTAGCCATGAGCCATCTCTCTGGGTCCCATGTTTGATCTTTTGAGACAGGGTCTGCCTGTAGCCCCAGCTGGGGGCTGGCCTTGAACTCACAGAGATCTGCCTGCCTCTGCCTCTCAAGTGCTGGAACTAAAGGTGTGTGCCACCATATCTAGCTCTTTTTTCTTTTTCTGGTCACTTGTTTTTTTTTTTGGTCTTTTTGAGACAGGGTCTCCCTGTAGCCCCAGCTGTCCTGGAACTATGTAGACCAGGCTGGCCTTGAACTCACAGAGATCCACCTGCCTCTGCCTCCTGAGTGCTAGGATTAAAAACGTGCGCCACCACACCCGGCTTTTCTGGTCACTTTTTAAAACCAAGTTTTTCTTACTTTTTTTGAGGCTCTATTTTTTATTATTTTTAATTGTGTGTGTGTGTGTGTGTGTGTGTGTGTTGTGTGTGTGTCTGTGCATGTGAGGTCAGAAATACCAGATAGCCATGAGATGCCTGAAGGGGGTGCTCAGAACTGAATTCAGGTCCCCTGTAAGAGCAGTATATATTCTTAATCACTGAGCCATTTCTTCAGCACACCCCAATGTGATTTTATTTTTAAAATATTTTATTTATTATTTTTATTTTATTGTCTGCATGTAAGTAAGTACACTCGTGTCATGCAAGGCCCACAAAGGTCAGAAGAGGGTGTTGGATGCCTTGGAGCTGGGGATGGTTGCCAGCTGCCATGATTTAGTTTTTTCTATGCTGGGAATCGAACCCAGGACCTTTGCAAGAGCAGATATAAGCAGATATAATATATCATCCAAATAAATGAGACCTTAAATAAAGACCAAAACTTACCTGATGTCCGATTTTCTTCTGCCTGTTTCAAAGTCAGCTGCTTTTCTCTACTGCTTGTTAAATATTTTCTTGAAGGATCTGTCAAAGCCTTGTTGTTCCTACAGTTAATAATTTGAAATAAATATAGCATGAAGGTATATTCTTTTTTAAAAAATTATTTTATGTGTATGCGTGTATAGCCTGCAGGTAGGTCAGTGTACCCGTGTCGTGCAATGCCCATGGAGGTCAGAAGAGGCTGTCGGATCCCCTGGGACTGGAGTAACAGACAGCTGATAGCTGCCATGTGGGTGCTGGGATTCTAAGTCGGGTCTTCTGAAAGAACAACCAGAGTTCTTAATTACTGAGCCATCTCTCCAGCCCCATAAAGATATTCTCTTTTCTTTTTTTTTTTTTTTTTTTTTTTTTTTTTTTTTTGACAGGGTCTCCCTGTAGCCCCAGCTGTCCTGGAACTCACTGTGTAGACCCGCCTGCCTCTGCCTCCCAAGTGCTGGGACTAAAGGCGTGCGCCACCACACCCGGCAAGATATTCTTACTTTGAAAAAAAATTTTTTTATTTATTGTTATTTTTTTTTTTTTTTGGTCTTTTTGAGACAGGGTCTCCCTGTAGCCCCAGCTGTCCTAAAACTCACTATATAGACCAGGTTGGCATTGAACTCACAGAGATCCACCTGCCTCTGCCTCCAGAGTGCTAGGATTAAAGGTGTGTGCCTATTTTACATGTATGAGTGTATTGCCTGCATGTATGTGAGTGCATTGTGTCATGCAATGCTGCGGAGGTCAGAAGAGGGTGTCAGATTCCCCTGGAACTGGGGTTAAGGACGGTTCATAGCTGCCATGTGGGTACTGGGAATTGAACCCGGGTCCTCTGCAAGAGCAGTCAGTGCTCTTAACCACTGAGCCATCTCTCCCCAGCCCTGATACTCTTTTTGAGAAAGGGTCTCCCTGTAGCCCCAGTTGTCCTGGAACTCACTATGTAGACCAGGCTGGCCTTGAACTCACAGAGATCTGCCTGCCTCTGCCTCCCGTGCTGGGATTAAAGGGGTGCACCACCACACCCGGCTGGTATTCTTACTTTGAAAGTTGTATTTTAAGTGACAAATTCCTTTGATATACTTCAAAGTTTGGCTATAAGGATGTTAAAGCCTCATTAGCTAACTGAAATAAGTAAATATTATGAAAATAACTTTTCATTATTATGAACTAATAATTTATAGTTTTAGTAAACTAAGCAAAATTAAAGAAACATTTCCTATTTTTATTAATTTATTTTATGTGTATGAGTATTATGCCTGTATGTATATATACAAGTGCACCCATGTCGTGCAGTGCCCAGAGGACAGAAGAGGGTGCTGAATCCTCGGAACTGAAGTTACTGATGGCTGTTAGCCATCACGTGGGTGCTGGGATTCAAACCTGGGTCTTCTGCAAGAGCAGTCAGTGCTTGTAACTGCTGAGCCACCCCTCCAGCCCTTGCTGGTTAACCTTGATTGGCAACTTGATTGGCTTATAAAAAAGCGTTTTTTTTTTTTTTTTTTTTAGCCAACAGCAAGATCAGGGTCAGCCAAATGGCTCGAGGTAAATGGCTCAGGAAATAAAAGCACTTGTCACACAAGCCTGATGACCCAAGTTTGATCCCTGGATCTCACAGTAGAAGTAGACAACCAATTCCTGAAAGTTGTCTTGTGACCTCCACATATAAGTCATGGCATGCATGTGCCTGCATGTGCACAAAACCACACAAAAAAATTAATGAATAAAATTTTAAAAAGCAAGGTCAGATGAAATTATTTACCTGAGATCAAAACAATCAGTTCAAAAAGTACACTTGTTCAGTATTGATGCTTTTCAGTTTTAAAAAAATAAAGCAAAGCCCAAAATGTTCTTATGTTGTACATGATTTTAAATGCTATTTAGAAAATGTAAACTTCTGCCTCTGCCTCCTATGTGCTGGGATTAAAGGTGTGTCCCACAACCCCAAAAGAAAATGTAAACTTTTTTTTTTTTTTTGAGACAGGGTCTCCCTGTAGCCCCAGCTGTCCTGGAACTCACCATGTAGACCAGGATGGCCTCGAACTCACAGAGATACACCTGCCTCTGCCTCTTGGGACTAAAGGCGTGTGCCACCACGCCAGGCGAAAACACATTTTAACTAGTAGTGATTAAGTTCATGAATGCAAAGTTAACATTTCGTAAACAAGCCTCACTTTCTCCCTATCATTCCTAAATACCTGAACTTACAATATTAGTGTCTATTTAAATAAATTATCATGTTTTGATTAAAACTGCTAATTAGGGGAATCATCATAAATTAAGCTTGCAACAGAAAACAATGGTGCTCTGTTCACATTCCCTTTGACCCCATTTTTGGGTCCATTGTTCCACATTTTCATCCTACAAGCTTCTCATCAAGCTAAGCCAGGCATAGTACATGCCTGTAATCCAGAACCCAGGAGGTAGAGGCAGGAAGAGCAGGAGTTTAAGGCCAGTATGGGTTACACAAGACCCCGTCAAAATACATACATAAATACACCATGTATTTTCTATCCTTTAATTAGTTTGGCCCTGTAATTAATTTCCTTTTCCCAAAAGAATATAACAGAAGTAAAAGTTGGTGAGTTCTGATTCTAATCCTAAAGCTGTCTTTCAAATTCCCATTCATTTTTGGAACCCTGACAGTGCTATAGGAATTATTCTAGGCTAGCTTACTAGATGATACAAAACACATGACCTAATTACTCTGATAGTGACTCCAGGACCAGCCACGAGTGAGACTAAACTACATCGAGTCACCTACTGACCACAGACTCATGGGAAAATCAAAGACTCTAGATACAACTGGCTAAGCTGGGCTCAGGTAAGCAGAAGTACCCAGGATAAGGATACTGTAATTCGTAAGCAATACTTTTTAAGCTGTAACATAAAGTCATGAAATAGAGGAATTTGCAACTGCAACAAAGGAGATGAGGTTTAAAAAAATAACCATCAACACTATAAAACTGACTGGTTGTTACTATGAATATTGATCTGTTCAAAAGAGAAAATGACAGGTTCAGCTGAGACCATTATCACCTTAAAGACAGACACTGTGCAAGTCACTAGCTCACAGGAGAAAAGCAGCCTGGTTACCTTAGGATTCTAAAGCAATACCATGCTGTATGCAAAAGAAAATTCTAAATTGGCAACAAAGTTGTGTATGTTGCTCCTGTCAAACTAATAGGCCAGCCAAGAAACAAGGGGATGAAACTATTGGTCATTAAGGAACTATGTAACCAGAAGTAACCATCATGAACTTGGTGTTATCATACCCAAAGGCACAAGGTCAAAAGGGTACAGCAGTAATCTCTCATAAAATGGAGCTAAGTATACTGAGATTGGATCCAAGTAAACAGGAAGTGATAAAGAACATGCATTATAGGCATTCCCTATAACCAGCTGAAAGAAAAATAAATCTGGACCTGATTCATGGATAGGTCATCTTAGGACACTGGTATAAAATGAAAATCAACCATAGACCCACTACAGGACTGTTTTGAAAGACAACAGTGAGGGGAAGAGGTCTGAGAAATGCATTTCACCATTTACTCTGTGTGGCTAAAGTGAGTCATAGACTACTTTACTAGTTGGTAGCAAGGAGTTGGTCGTCCTAGATGGACGACCAGGGTCCTGGAAGATAGAGAAAAATGATTCATGAAAGAAACAAACCTACAGGAGTGTATGACGGGTAAAGACCTGTTTATATGCTAATGTTCACCAGAGAACTCTACTAAAAAGACTCAATAATCAGAAGGATTGCTTCTTTGGGGCAAATCAGTCAGTCTTTGCCCATAGCTATTCTAGTATTTCCACAAGGTCCATGATTAAAACAGCTATGGTGGCAGTGCTAGAATCTATAGTATAGGTTTTCCTTCACTGAGGTTCAGTTACTGCTGCTGCTGTGTGTCCCAATTGGTTAACATTAGAAACTGGTGCTGATCCAGTATTATGCCTTGTGAAAACCAATTAGACATTTGATAACAAATGATTAAAAAAATTTTTTTTGGATATACTTTTTTTTTGTCTTTTTGAAACAGGGTCTCCCTGTAGCCCCAGCTGGCCTGGAACTCACTAGGTAGTCCAGGATGGCATTGAACTCACAGAGATCTCCCTGCCTCTGCCTCCCAAGTGCTGGGACTACAGGTGTGTGTTACCATACCTGGTTAGATCTACTTTAAAAAATATATATTTTATTTATTATTTTTATTTTATGTGTATGACTGTATTGCCTGCATGTAGGTAAGTGCACCCATGTTGTGTAATGCCCAAGGAGGCCAGAAGAGGCTGTCGGATTGGAACTGGAGTTAAGGACGGTTGTAGCTGCCACGTGGGTGCTGGGAATCAAACCCGGGTCCTCTGCAAGAGCAGTCAGTGCTCTTAACCGCTGAGCCATCTCTCCACCGCCAAGATCTACTTATTTTTTATAAGTGTTGTACCAGCATGTATGTAAGCACACCCATATTGCACAATGCCAGTGGAGACCAGAAAAGGGTGTTGGAATTACTGATGGTTCTTAGCTGCCAAATGGGTGCTGGAAACTGAACCCAGGTCCTCTGCAAGAGCAGTCAGTGCTCTCTCCAACTCCTGGCAACAATGATTTTGTCAAATTCCTTCCACCTTAGAAAAGAAAGCAATTGGGCCAGAGAGATAGATGGCTCATGAGTAAAGGTGCTTGCCACCAAGTCTGTTGGTCTAACTATAAAGGAATAAATGTTGGTTGCTTTTAAGTCACCAAGCTCATGGTGATTTGTTAGGACAGTCCAGGAATCTAACACATTGTCTCTGGAAAAGAAAACAGAACAAAAGAAAACTTAACAGTTTGTATTGACCTACTTGGACTGCCATAACAAAACACCACAGACTGGTTGCCAAAGCAGTCATTGATCTTCTCACAATTCTGTAGGCTGGAAATACAGAATCATGATGCCAGCAAATTCAGTTTCTGGTGAGGGTTCTCTTCATGATTTGTAGATGGCTGCCGTCTTACTATGTCTTCATATGGCTTATGAACATGGAAAAAGAGCTCTGGATGTCTACTTCTCTTCTCAGTCCTATTAGATTAGAGCCCTACTGTAATGTAAGAATCCTCATTTAACCTTTTCTAACTCCACAAAGGTTCTAGCTCCAAAACCACTTTAGGGATGAAGGTGTCAACCTATGAATATGGGAGGGGGAAGAGCAGGATCTCTCTCTCCTCTCCTCCCCCCACTTTGTGAGTGCACCTGCATACATAGTAAATGTTTTACAGAGAAGACCCAGGATTGGTGGTGGCTCATGCCTGTAATGCCATAATGCCTGCATGTGGGAGGCAAAGGCAGGAGTTCAAAATCATCCTTGGTTCCACAGTAAGTTCAAGTCCAGTCTGGACTACATGAGACCTTGTCTCACAAAAGTCTAAATAAAAAAACCAAGATAGAGGCTGCCTACCAAAACTCACCTCACCACTAAAGACACAAAATGGAACTCAAAAAGGGTAGAAAATTGCATTTCAAGCAAATGGAACCCGAAAATAAGCAGGGGATGCAAAGAGAGAAAGTGAACCCTATACACTGTTGGTAGGGATGTAAATTGTTACAATTGTTACAGAAAACAGCAATGGAGGCTCCTAAAACAACTATAGAATTAACACATGATCCAGCTATATCCTACTCAGGTACATATCCAAAGGATATGAAATCAGGATACAAAACAGTTATTTGAATGCCTACGTTATATACAGTACTACTCATAACAGCTAAGATACATAATCAAGATAGGTGTCAATAGACAAAGAAAATATGGGATATAAATATGCAATGAAGTATTATTCATCCATAAAGAATAAATATTTGCAGAAAAGTTGATGGATCTGGGCCAGCAACATGACTAAGAGGGAAAAAGCATTTGCTGCACAAAATTGAAAACCTGAGTTTGATCCCTAGATCCCTCAGCAGAAAGAGAGAATTCCCAAAAGCTGTCCTCTGACTTCTACACATGCACCTTGGGCACACACACCTACACACAATAAAGTAAAATTTCGTTAAAATCGATGGAATTAAAAGATGTAATGGTGAGTAAAAATAGGCTGGACACAGAGAAGTATCACATGCTCGCTCTCACATGTGGAAACTAAGAAGAGAGAGGAGGAGAGGGAATAAAGAACAGGGTTGACCTAGAAGTAGACAAGTAATTACTAGAGCTTGAGGGGATATAGAAAAGATCAATACACATGACACATTAAATTTCTTTAATTTTTACAATTAATGTTAATAAAAGATATACTACATACACATTTAATACCCCTTATCCAAAACGCTTGTGACCAGAGGTGTTTCAGATTTGGGATGGTTCCTCAATTTTGGAATATTTACATACATACAAGATATCTTAGGGATAAGAACCATTGTTTAAGATACACCTAATACATACAGTCTGAAGGTAATTTGATACAGTATTCTTAGTACACCCTTGCTTTGCTTGTGACGTTTTTTATAAGATCTAATGTAGAAGCTTCTACTGATAGCATCATATCAAGACTCAAAGTTTCTTATTTTTGAGTACTTCTATCAGATTTCTGGAATAGGAATGCTCAACTTATACCTTAAATTAACAAACCATTATGCTCATGAGGAATATGTGATCTCAGAAACTAAGGGGTACAAGTAGGAGTGGTTTCACTCACCATTATTTTCAATAACTCATTCTGAGAATCTGCTTCCTACCCAGCCAAATTAGATGCTGTGGATCCCGTTATCCAAATAGGGAAAAACAAGGAACATTTTCATCAGGAGGCACCGTAGGAAAATAATTAAATCTAGTTATGGCCGCTGTTAGGTCATTTTGGGCTCCTTCTGCTGGCAGATCAGTAGGCAAAGAAAGGAGTTTTCATACTAGTCAAGGTAAATGACTTTATTATGAGGATGAAAAGCTGTATAATGAGAAGGCCCAAGATGTGTGGGAAAAAGAGATTTCAAAGGAACTTCACTGCTCTCGTGATCAAAAGCAGCATGGTGCTCATGGCACTACAATGGGAAATTTCATCAACAATGGCCTAATATGTATACGGTAACCAAAGGTTCAGATCCCTCAGGCATCAAGACCTCAGGCATGCTACCATCAAGGCTCTAAAAATGCTAGTAGAGACTGCAGGGAATCTAGAACAGATAATAGAAGATCAAAATAACCTTTACAGAAGCTGGAGAGATGGCTCAGTAGTTAAGAGCACTGGCTGCTCTTGCAAAGGACCTGGGTTCAGCTCTCAGCACCCACATGGTAGCTAACAACCATCTATAACTACAGTTCCAGGGGATCCGATGGCCTCTTCTGATCTCTGAGGGCAATATATGACACAAGTGTACTTACACACATGCAGGCAATACACTCACACACACACACATAAAATAAAAATATTAAGAAAATACTCTTTGCAGTTTCAAGGCCATGTTTAGCCATGTTATTGTCATCTCTCTAAGCCTTCCTTTCTAAGATTCTCCCTCAGAAATTGGTAAATATCATTGTGAAGAATCTGTGATAAGAGGGAATTAACTTAGTATGAGACATGCATAGAACTAAATGGCTACATAGATTTGAGGCCAGCCTGGGATAGAAAGAAAATGTTTATCACCACTATAGACCAGACTTCTATAGCTTCATATTCCTACCTTTTTAAAAAATATTTTATTTATTATTTCTATTTTATGTGTATGAGTATATTGCCTGCATGTAGGTAAGCACACCTGTGTCATGCAATGCCTGCAGAGGACAGAAGAGGCCATCGGATCCCCTGGAACTGGAGTTACAGACAGCTGCCATGTGGGTGCTGAGATTTGAACCTGGGTTTTCTGCAATAACAACCAGTGTTCTTAACTGCTGAGCCATCTCTCCAGCCCCTATTCATATTTTTTTCTAAACAGAAAATTTCATTGTGGTTACTCTGTTTCTTCTCTAGCAATATATTACGTATGCAAACACACGAAAACAGAGTTGTGTATTAATTCACTGTTTGTGTTTTAGGACTACCAGGAAGGAGGACATAGTCCAAGACACAGGTAGACTTTATAGAGAGGAACTTGCAAGGTTCCCTCTTTGAGGGGAGACTCTATTTGTGCAAAGAATGGCAAAAAGGGGTATTTTGGTAACTAGAAGGGTAAATTATGGTAAGCTGTTAGTTGTTCCCAAGTAACTATCATACCTTTATACCATTCTGGTTGAATTTTGGCTAGGAATATTTCCTAGGCTTTTATAATTTAATAAAACCCTGTTACTAATATGCATAAAAGTGGTATGCACACTTCCTCTAACAAGAATAGAGACATGAAGGTGATAAAAGTGGAGATTGGAGCACTATCTAAGGTCCAAAGTATTTATTAAGGTATTTATCAAGGATGGTAGATTAACTATAGTATACAGTGACTGTCATTTTTAGATTACAGTCCTATCATCTTCATAGACTTTTGCATCTGTTACAGCAGAACCACTTAATAAATACAGGTTTTTTTCTTTCTTCTTCCCAATTCTTTCTGGTGACGCCTTGGTCTGAAATACTAGTTAACTAGCAACTGATTTCTTTTCAGGTATTATGGTCATTAACTGTTAACTATGTCAAAGTGCCCCTCCCCCATGCCCAACACTCCCACCAAAACAAAGAAAAGAGAAAAAGGAAGGGAGGAAGATGAACAGAGGGGCAAAGAACAGAAAAATCTTCACATAAGGAAAAGGATCATGAGCTGGTGAGAGTCCTGCTACAGATCTGTTTATCAACACAGAAAGTATACCTGATCTTTGCCTAGAATCTATCTATGTAGGGCTCACATTTTTTTTATCCTCCGGCTAATTTTTTACACTAGGAAGGCAAGCTGAGGCAGAAGGACCATGAGTTCAAAGTCAACACATACCTATCAAGACCCTGTCTCAAAACAAAAACAAAAAGCAACAGCACTTGGGGCTGGAGAGATGACTCAGTGGTTAAGGACACTGGTTGTTCTTGCAGAAGACACGGGTTTGAATCCCAGTACCCACATGGCAGCTAACAACTGTCCATAACTCCAGTCCCAGGGGATCTGACAGCCTCTTCTGACCTCCACTGGCACTGAACAACACTGGTGCATTTACCTACATGCAAACAATACATGCATACACATAAAATAAAAATAAATTAAAAAAAAAAAAGCAACAGCACTTACCAAATTGTCTATTAAAGTCTACAATCTACCACTAACAACACAATTTAAATTCTGTTCTTTTACAACTAGAATTCCCACAGATTGAATACTGTTTAAATTTCCCCTAGTGGTTTTATCTATCAGTAAAAGAAAACACTGGTCAAGTGGCCTAAAGGCTCTTAGAGAAACTTACGATGAGGAATCATTTTCTTTAGGATAATCTTCAGTTAGCTCTGAGCCAGATAGCATTCTTTTCCTCTTTTCAGTGCTAAGGAGAAAAAATAAGGATAAATAAGGATAAAAAAATAACAACTTTAAAAAGTCATAATTCATACCATCAAAAATTGTAAACCAGAGCTAAGAAGACTTAGTAAAGTTGCAAGTAGAAGACCTGAGTTCAATCCCCAGGACTCAGTTAAAAAGCTGGGCATGCTGGGCGTGGTGGTACATGCCTTTAATTCTAGTTACTCAGGAGGCAAAGGTAGGTGCCAGCTGGGGTTACAGGGAGACCTTGTCTCAAAAAGACAGAAAAAAAAAAAAAAAAAAAAAAAAGCTGGGCATGATGGGATGTTTACAATCCCAGAGCTAGGAAGGAGACAGGAGGATTCCTATGGCTAGCTAGCTGGCAAGCTCAAAGCCAGTGAGAGACCCTGTTTCAAAAAGCAAGAACAAAAAATCCTTAGGTGATGTTTAAGAAATGACAGCCAAGGTTGTCCTCTGGCCTCCACATGCACAGCTACAAAAGTGCATGTGTGCCTGCACACACATCTACTTACCCACCCACCTACCGCCCCCCTCACAATTATAAATCAACACACTCAAATATTAGCAATATGGTCACAATTATCTAATTCCCTATGATCACCTTAATATACTGTTTGTCCGAATGTTAAATGTCACTGCTATAAACTAAAGACAAACACTTGTAATTATAGACAAAAATGTATTACACTTTTTCCCTAATTCCTCAAAGTTACAAAAGACATTCATAACAAAGACTGAAGAACTAAGTCTTTCCGGGGCTGGAGAGATGGCTCAGTGGTTAAGAACACTGGTTGTTCTTGCAGAATACTCAGGTTCGAATCCCAGTACCCACATGGCAGCTAACAACTATCTGTAACTCCAGTTCCAGGGGATCCGACAGCCTCTTCTGTCCTCCGCAGGCACTGCATGACACTGCACTTGCCTCCATGCAGGCACTATAATACACACATACACATAAAATGAAAACAGTAAAATAAAATTTTTTTTTTTTTTTTTTTTTAAAAGAACTAAGTCTTTCCTACCGGTTTTCTAATAATCCTGCTCTAAGAGGAGTTGATGTAAGCGTCAAAGGAGGAATTGTCCGGGTAACAGCTATTCCACTTCCTGCTACAGTCTTAATTGATCCTCTACCTGGATTACCAAGAACTTTTCGAAACGGAGTATCATCCTTAGTTTCCAAATTTCCTCTTTTTGAAGAGGCCTGTAAGAAAAAAATTTGAGACAGTTAAATCTTTGAATTAATTGCAAACACATTTTGTTATTTTTGAGAGGGCATCATGTAGACTCAAGGCTGGCCTCAATCCTGCCAAGCATCAGAGGATGACCTAGAACTACTGATCATCCTCCTCATAAGTGCAGGGATTATACGCATGTACCACCACGCCTGTTATGTGGTGCTAGGGATCAAACCTAGGGGTTCATACATGTTAGGTAAGCATTCTATCTACTGAGCTACATCCCCAGCAGAACTCTAAAACTTTTTAAGACCAGCAGTATTGTTATTATTATTTTTTGGAGTCTTTTTAAGACAAGGTCTCCCTGTAGCCAGAGTTGGCCTGGATTTGCTAATGGAGACCAGGCTAGCCTTGAACTCACAGACGCCTGCCTCTTCCTCCCAAGCGCTGGGATTAAAGGCGTGCGCCACCACACCTGGCAGTATTTTACTTTTTAATTTATTTTATTGTATTATTTTATGTGTATGAGTGTTTTGCCTGCATGCATGCAAGTGTACCATGTACGTGCAATGCCCTCAGAGGCTGGGAACCATGAGACCCCTGGAACTGGAATGAGTTACAGATGGTTGTTAACCTGCCACATGGGTCTTCTGCAAGAGCATTCAGTGCTCTTAATCACTGAACCATCTTTTCAGTCCCAAGACCTATGATTCTTATGGTGCACTAAAAAAAAGAACACAATTGGGAATCCATTCCTAGTCTAATTCCTCTGGGATAAGACTCATTCTGTATGTGTGTCTGTGTCTGTCTGTGATGTCCAACACGTTAACTACTCTACCACTGAGATATATCCTCAACCCTTATAAATATGTATTTATAAAAGCAATTCAGGAGATCCTGACACATATAAGTGTGAGCAACTGAGTTTGACATTTTCCTGTAGTAATTTTTTCCTTCTTTTTGGTTTTGAGGAAGGATCTTGTGTAGTCCAAGCTGGTCTAGAATTCACCATTCTCTTGCCTCACCCTCCCCAAGTGCTAGAATTATAGACATATACAACCACAGCTAGCTCTCCTACACTATTCTTGTAAACTTTAAAATCTCAGGCCTGGTGAGATAGTTCAGTGAGTAAGCATGTGCTGTGTAAGCCCGATGATTTGAGCTCAACCCCTAGCACACACATAAAGGTAGAAGGCAAGGCCCAATTCCATGAAGTTGTCTGACTTCCATACATACACATCATTCATACACACAAAAACACTAATAAACAAAATCTCAAAGCACATCTGAATGCAAAAGGCAAGAACCCTCATTTCAATTACCAACGGTAACAAAACAAGGCCAAGTATGGCAGCTCATACATGTAAGCTCAGCACTTGGGAGGCTGAAGCAAGAGAATCCCTGTAAGTTCAAGAATTATCCTGGGCTATATAGGCTACACAGTAAGATCCAGTCTCCAAAAAAAAAAAAAAAAAAAAAAGCAGGTGAGTTCTGGGATATCTAGGCCTACATAGTAATACCATGTTTTTTCTGTTGAAAAAAAAACAAAGCACAGAAACGCATGGTCTAGAGATCAGTGTGAATGATCTTTGGGGGAAAATAAATCATGATTATAATAGGGAATGATGACAGGGTCTGTGAGTATAGGTCAATGTTAGAACGTATGTTTAGCATGCTCAAAGACTTAGGACTACCCAAAACAAGAGGAATGGGGGTGAGGAAGAGGGAGGAGAAACAACATTCACATTTTAATTGAGAGACAACTTAGTATCAAATCATGTAAGTCCATAAAACAGTTGTATGACTTCTGAGAGGATTCAAGTTGAGGAATAAAACAAATAATGGGGAGAAAAGATAAGACAGACTCCATTGACAGATGAATTAAAGGGTCTACCCACTGGACAGCAAACAAAACATTCAGAGAGTGTAGTAATTGGAACATATTATTTGAGAAGTAGTGTTTTAGATGAACATTCTGCCAGTTGTGTTTTATATGTCTACATTAAGAACTACATAATTCCTCTATTGAAGATATACCCAATTACTTTCCTTTTATAGAATTATAACCTTAGGATAGGAAATAAACCTCAGGATTAATTTTTTTGTTTGTTTTTGTTTTTGTTTTTTGGCCTTTTTGAGACAGGGTCTCCCTGTAGCCCCAGCTGTCCTGGAACTCACCATGTAGACCAGGCTGGCCTTGAACTCAGAGATCTGCCTGCCTCTGCCTCCCAAGTGCTGGAATTAAAAGCGTGTGCCACCACGCCCAGCTCAGGATTAATGTTTTTAAAAAGCTAAATCTGGGGGGCTGGAGAGAAGGCTCCGCAGTTAAGAGCACTGGGTACTCTTGTAGAGGACCCAGGTTTGATTCCCAACACCCAGGTGGCAGCTGAGAAATAGCCATAATTCTAGTTCCAGGGGAGCTGATGCCCTCTTCTGACCTCTGTGAGCACTGCACAACACGGGTACACTTACATATATGCAGGCAATACACTCATATACATTAAATAAACTGAATTTTGAAATTGGTGATATATTTTAACTGTTTAGGTTACAGATACAGCTTGTCAGGAGAACACATGCCTAACGTGCACAAGGTCCTAGGTTTAAGCCCTAGCACAGCAAACAAAATTCTAAGGTCTATAAATAAAAATATTAAAAGATATAGATTCAGAACTTCTCTACAACCCTATCCCCACCAAGTTCCACTTTATTATCCCATCCCTAGTTTCTCTAAACAACACAAAGGTGAATTCTTTTTATTATACAAATGGCAACATACTAGTTACCTATTTTTCTGAAATTTTGATCATGAAAAAGTTTTATATCAAAACCTTTTATACATAAAAGCAAAATATAAGTTAGTGGTATGCACATTCACACATATACAAAATAAATACAATAAATTTAAACAAATAAATCTAATAATAACCTATGAAAAGAACCTAAAAACCATTAAGTCTCATTTATTGTTCAATCTAGTAAGTATTAACTCTCTAAGTACAAATTTACTTACAGAAAGGCTCTGAAGCTTCTCTGCTTTTATAACTGGCTTTCCTTTGCAAATCAATTAAGAGACACAAGAATTGCTAAGCTGTATTAAGATTAGTAAGACCATACATGAAAGAAACACTTTTTTTTTTTTTTTTAAAGCTTTTACGATTTTATTAGAATTTTAAAGAAAAAGAATTTCGCAGGGCGGGTGAGCTGGTAATCTTGGCAGCTGCCTTGAGGAGGTGAATGGTAGGAAGGTTTAGAGCCTGTGTGGGAGGTCAGACATGTGGCTGATTGGCAGCCACATGGCTAGGAGAAGGAAGCTTTAGAGAAAGTAAAGCAATACAAGATGCTAGGGGCAGCCCAAAGCCTTAAAGAAAGCATGTTTAGTAAGAAAGGCATGAAGAAGAAAATGGGAAATTACCCTTCTCTGATTGACCAGTTAAACTAGTATAAAATGGAGGCACCGGGGATATTCATTTCTCACTGGCTCTGGGACATAAGTCAAATCTTTGACTTGTTTTGATTTTGAGGGTCATATTGGGTCCTTAGAACCCTAATTTTGATGGCATTTAGGCAATTTAGGAGGCATGGACCCCCACCATAAAGGCTAGGAGGAATATTACCAGAGACCCAGTAAAACTCAATTATATCTGAATTATTGGCATAAAAACCACAAACCTCACCTAAGGCCATGTATGAGCCATCTTTCTTTAGGAACAGCAGATCTACCCCCTTCTGTTCTGTAGCACCGTTTTAGCTAGGGAGTCAACCTGTCTCTCCAACTGCCCGATGGAATCCTGTAGACATCCGATGTCTCTGTCTGAGAGCCTAGAAGCCTAAAATTTTTACTGCCCCTGGCTAGGGTGGCAGCACCCAAGGCATCAGAACCTGCAATGCCTGTTTTCACATGGACAGTAGCAGGACTTCTCTTGGCTCTTGAGAGACCTGGGTTAAGGTGAAGTGTTTCTACCCTTCTTCTCTGCTACAAAGATAAACCTGGGGGAGAACATGGACTAGTACATACATGTCTCCATGATAAGAGTCCCAATTTAGCTGTTCTGTAGTCATGCACTTATTAATACTGAAGGTGCATGTCCATCAGGTGGTTTCAGGGGCTTGAAAGAGTAAACCCAGGTTTCCTGAGAACTTATGGGGGCTATATGTTGCTCTAATAGTTTCCCTCCTCTGAAGAGGTAACCTAGGAATTAGACAAAAGCTCTTAAAAAATTTTGGTATTTCTGGACTTTGATACAGATCAGGCTGCTAAGAGGCCCAAGAACATTTTGACTTTTAGCCAAGTAAGAAACTGGCTACTTTTGTTTGGGGTCTTTTTACCCTGACTGCCTAGCCAATTTCTACCTCCTATTTTTATTATATTACATTAAAAAAACTTTTGTTATTTTTATTTTATGTGTATGAGTGTTTTGCCTGAATGTATGTAAGCGTACTATATGTGTGCAATGCCCATAGGAGCCAGAAGAGGGTGTTGGATCCTTGGGAACTGGAGTTACAGAGAGTTGTTAGTTGCATGTGGGTGCTGGGAGTCAAACCCAGTCCTCTGAAAGAATAGCAAGTGTTCTTAACCCACTGGGCCATCTCTCTACCCCCAAGACAAACATAAATTTTATTGGAATTTTATGTGTATGAGTATTTTGCTTGTATGCATATAAATGTATAGTACCCACAGAAGTCAGAAGAGGGCATAAGATCTCCTAGAATTGGAGCTACAGATGGTTGCTAGCTGCTGAGTATGCTGGGAACTGAAACAGGGTCCTCTACAAGAGTTACCAGTGTTCTTAACCATTGAGCAATCTCTCCAGACCCAAGGAAAAACTTTTCAGCAAAATAGTATTGTGTCACATTAACATGAAAGCAAAGTTCACTATGTACCACAGACCCAAATGCATCAAAGCAATATAGCAAACATTTGTAAGGCTGTTTGCAATATTATGGTACACAGCAAGCTAACCCTTTTAAGTGCATTATCTCAGAACAACTGCTAAAACATTACTGCTGTCTCCATGTTATAGACAGCTACTGAGGATCAGGATACTTAAGAGTTTTACCAAACACCCATATTGTTGAATCTACTTGTAATTCCAAGTCCATGCTCTTAAAAACTATGCTATGGTTCATTCTGATGGCCAGAAGATATCAAGCAAAGGTTAAATTGTGTTTAATAAAACTATGGTAGCTGGGCTTGGTGGTACATGGCTTTAATCCCAGCACTTGGGAGGCAGAGGCAGGCAGATCTCTGTGAGTTCAAAGCCAGCCCGGTCTTAGGAGCGAGTTCCAAGCCCACTGTGGCTACAGGGAGACCTTGTCTCAAAAAGACAAAAACCAAAACAAAACTCTATGTAAGAAGGGGGCACTGTGATAAAACTTAAAAAGGCTTTTATCAAAATAGTTGACGAGACTGAGATGATCAAAATGTAAAACGTCAGCTATGGAAAGCACCACTGAGACAATGCCAGATTAGATAATCACCACGTACATTCTATGCCCCCAATGACCTAGCTCATCTATAATTAGGTTTTCTAAAAAGTGAAAAAGATCCAAATGAACATACCTGATGGTCTGAGTAAGAAAGCTGTCTATTAGTTTCCTTCTGAGGGGCCCTGCTGCCCAGAATGGCTCCAAAACTACCAGATCCCTGAGGTTTCATGGCTGTGGACAAAAATAAATAAACCACTTAATTTAACAGAGATACTAATCACTAATAGTTATATAATATTGAAGAAATGGGAAGAAACAACAGGAAAAATTAAAGCAACTAACTTTTTTCTGGAAGAATACGTTAGCTGAATTTAGGCTAAAAGCTCCAGTGAAAGAGTAAATAATACAAAAGGTGGGCTCATGTAACAGTATAAAAATTTACATGGCAAAGGAAATGCTAAAAATTCTTAAAATGTAATTAATACTATGGTATTAATTAAGAGTCATGTTTCGTGTTGGGTGTGGTAGTGTATGTCTTTAATCCCAGCACTTGGGAGACAGTCAGATCTCTGAGTTCAAGGCCAGCCTGGTCTCCATAGTGAGTTCCAGGTTAGCTGGGGCCACAGGGAGACCCTGTCTTAAAAAGACCAAAAAAAAGAGTCATGTATCAAGGGTATGAACACTAACACCAATGTCAAGAAAATGTGTCAGATATAAACAAGTATACTTAAAAAAAAACCAATTTTATTATTTTTATTTATGTGTATGAGCATACAGCTTACATGTAAGTGCACCTGTGTCATGCAATGCCCAGAGGTCAGAAGAGGGCATCAAATCCCCTAGAATTAGAATTACAGATGGTTGTTAGCCACCATGTGGGTGCGAGAACTGAACCCAGGTCCTCTGCTCTTAACTGCTGAGCCATCTCTCCAGCCCCTACTTTCTGTTCTTTAAATTAACAAAAAACAAAACAAAAACAAAAAAAAACTCACATTTCTGCATGTGTGTGCTTATGCAAGGGAGCATATTACTAAACCTGAATCCCTGGAACCTATATGGTGAAAGGAGAAAACCAACTCCTACACGTTGTCCTCTGAGATTCACATGTACACTGTGTTACACACACACACACCACCACCACCACCACCCACCCCCCTCGTGGCAGGTTGAGCATTCCCCCAACACACAAAATAAGCATTAAAAAATGTTTTTACTTTAAATTTTAAGGAAATTACCAAACAGAATGCTTTTTACTCCCAAGAAATCCATGTTCATTTAAAAAAATCTTCAAGGGGCTGATAAAACGGCTCAGCAGTTAAGAGCACTGATTGTTCTTGCAGAGAACCTGGGTTTGGTTCCCAGCACCCACATGGCAGCTAACAACTGTTCCTAACTCCAGTTCCAGAGGATCTGATGCCCTCTTCTAGCCTCTGCAGGCACTGCATGCACATGGTACACTTGCAAGCATGCAGACAGAACATACATACATATAAAAATAAAAATAGATATAAAAATAAAAATTTTAAACACTAAAGTACTCTATAAATATGAGCTTGTATATGCTTCTTTTTTTTTTTTTTTTTTTTTTTTTTTTTTTAAAAAAAAAAAAAAAAAAAAAAAAAAGAGGACGATAAATCTTTCACTGTGATATATCAAAATAA
>NW_008360326.1:4633752-4688218 GCF_000622305.1 Nannospalax galili
CCCCAGCTGTCCTGGAACTCACTATGTAGACCAGGCTGGCCTTGAACTCACAGAGATCTGCCTGCCTCTGCCTCCCAAGTACTGGGACTACAGGCGTGCACCACCACGCCCGTCTTTGTATATGCTTCTTATCTTGCTTCTCTGCACAAAGCTGCCAAAGTCAAAGCAAGAACTTGAGTTTAATTACTAAATTGAGAACTTTTTCATGTTTAAGGTTCATCTACTTTTTCTTCTGAATTCTCTATTTGCAGTTTTGACCATTTATCTCCTGGGTTCTAATCTGTGTAATGGGTTTTTGTATCATAAGGAAATTAACATTATGTCACATAGGAGGACAAGTTTAAGACTAGTCTGAGCAATTTAGCAAGGCCTTATCTCAAAACGTTAATGTGTTATCAACATATTATGAGTCAGTGTGTCATACTGTGACTTGGTAGAGTGTTTGCCTAGCATGTAAGGCTCTGGGTTTGATTCCTAGCACCCCAAAAAGAAGTTAATTATTCTATGATATCACTTTGGCTAATGTTTTGTCTTTTTCCCTTGCCATGGAGATTATTTAAATGTTCCACAGTCTAAGCTTCTTTCTTTTTACTGATTCAATTTAATACAATATTCATAACAATATTCATTCTTTCTTTTCTATCTAGACTGTTAGAATTCATTCTCTTCCTTAAATAACACTTCTATTATTTTACTTTTTTATATTCAAGTCTGTGATACAAAAGCTTAGATGAGACAAAGATGTATACCATTATTATCTTAAGTAGTTAACTATTTACCTTGCATGCAGACAACAGTATCAAATGTTCTTTTCCACTATATTAAATGTTTTATAATTTCCTTTATCTTTATTTTATTATTATTGTGTGAAGAGGAGGGAAAGAAGAAAGGAAGGGGGAAGGGAAGGAAGGAGGGATGCTATATAGCCCAGAACACTCTAGGCTGGCCCTGAGCTTGCAATCCTCCTGCCTCCACCTCCCCAGTAGTGGCATTATAGATATCTGTCACCATGCCCAGCTCTTTATTTTTGAAGGCATTTTTATATTCATTATTTTACACTAGTCTTTGCAAAATATATCATTGTTGCATATTAAGGTAACTAAACCTAAAATATTAAAATGACTAGGCCAAGGTCAAAGAGTAAGGTACAGTTAAGCTCACAGCTGACTAGTAACAGCTATGCTTTACTGAATGTCTCATTCAGCAGTCATGCCACACATTTATCAGCACCCACTCTCTAAAAAGTCCTGAAATTAGCTGGGTGTGGTGGTATATGCCCATAATCCAAGCTATGTAGCAGATTCAAGTATGAGGATAGAAAGTTTGAGGCCAGCCTATACCACTTACCTTGACCATATCTAAAAATAAAAATAGAACAGGGGATACAGTTTAGTGGTAGAGTGTTTGCCTACCAATATCCAATAAAACACACACATATACACCCACAAACATACACACCTCTAAATAGTAAGTTAACAGAACCTTCATGAGGACCCACATACACACACACCTCTAAATAGTTAACAGAACCTTCATATGAGGAAACTGAAACTCAGTTGTTAAATGAATTGTCTAAATGATACAGAAAATAAACAGAGTTAGGATTAGAACCCAAATCTAGTCGGGTCCAAAGTATAAAAGTTTCCCTTATTTCCATGTTCTTCAAGTGTGAGTATCCAGTGAGTATACTATGTTTTTCACTCCAATGCATTTAAAGACATGATTTGCTACACATACCAATTCTTAAGACTGTGATTCAATTAAGATGATGAGTATGGAAGAAGAGAACAGAATAGGAATAAAGGCACAGATCCTAACACATCTTAAGAATTTAAAGTAAATTGATTTTTTGAGACAGGGTCTTGCTATGCAGTCCAGGCTGGCTTCAAACTCACAATCCTCCTGCCTCAGTCTTTCAGGTGCTGGGGTCACAGGTGTGCATACCAGTAAACCCCCCCCCCCCATCCTTTTTCAAATTCTTTGTCTCAATAGAGCTGAACTCACTATTTGGCCCAGGCTGGCCTCCTAGTGCTGGGATAGGAGGCATTTACCATCATACCTGCTTGAACTCAGTTATTTAATACTCAACACAGTCCAGGCATGGTGCATGAGCATGAGTAGGTACTAAACACAAACCAGGAAAAACTTTTACAAGAATGGTGTACCAGTATATCAACTAAAAATAAGAAAATTCAGACTGCTACATCTCCATTTTCTGATGGGGAGAAGGGAGGGGTTGGTTGGTTCTGGGGCTTAAGCATGCTAACTATCTGCTCTACGTCAGAGTTACACATCCAGCCTGTTCTGAATGTGTTACATTTAACTTGAAACTCAGTTAAAAGCTATCAGTGGCCGGGCACGGTGAGGCATGCCTTTAATCCCAGCACTGAGGAAGCAGGTAGATCTCTGTGAGATTGAGGCCAGCCTGGTCTAATTCTCAGTTCCAGACCAGATGAGGCCCAATTAACAAGAGAAAAACTTTACTTCCTCCATTTCAGTTTGGGTACCCTTTATTTCTTTATTGTGTAACTGCTCTGGAAAAGATTTCAAGTGCTATATTGAATACAAATAGCAAAATCAGGTACTTTGTTACTTGAAAAAAAAACTTCTAGTTTTCCATTATGGAGTATGTCTGCTGTGGGTTTAACAGTTTTCTTCTGCTGCTTTATCTATTTAGAGTGTTTATCATGAAAGAATATTAAATTTTGTTAAAATTGTTTTACATCAATTGAGATGATCATGTGGAATTTATCCTTCCTTCTATTAATGTAATGTATTATAAAGACTGATTTTCATACGTTGAACTAGTCTTACATTCTAGGAATAAATCTTTCTTGATTATATTGGTATAATTCTTGTATTGTGTCACGGAATTCAGTATTTTGTTGAGGATTTTTCCATCAGTATCCATCAAGAATACAGGTGTCCAGTCATCATATTCTGTCTCACGTAGCTCAAGATGGCTTCAAACTACATTGCTCTGGATGACTTTGAATTGTGATCCTTACCTACCTGCCCGACTTCTCAAATTTGGGGACTACAGGCAGCTGGTGTATGTGGTACTCAGGTGGTAAGGACTGACCCAAGCCTCATATATGCTAAAGACTCTAGCACCTGAACCATATCCACAGCCCTTAGTTCATATTCTTTTAAAACTGCTAATGTCAGACTCACAGGATGACTAGTGCTCACCTGCATGAAGTCTGTTCTGATGTACTGCATCTAGAAACAACCTCATTTCCTCTGCATCCTTACTTGGTACTTTATCAATAGACAAGAAACTATTATCTTGTAAAGTCAACATCAGGCGACGTTGTTTTGTTCCACTGGGTCGAAGTACCACATTTTTAATGTTATGACTCAGCTAAAAAAAGAAAATGAAAAATTATCACCCAAAATACAAAACAAATTATAATTGTCTAAAAATGCTAAACTTTATGCATTTCAAGTTCTCGCTCTTTCCTATGGTAATTAAATTCAAATAAAAGGAGTTCTCATTTCTTAATACACTTAACACAAATATTTTTTTTTCAAGATTTACTTTTATTTTTAAACATGAATTCACTGTGTGTCTGTAAGTGGGTATGTATACATGAGTATAGGTGTCCAGGACTTATATCTCCTGGAACTGGAGTTCCAAGTGGTAGGTACTGAGTTACCTGACATAGGTTCTGGTAATCAAACTCAGGTTCTCTGAGAAAATAGTGCTTGCCCTTAACTGCTGAGTCATCTCTCAAATTCCAAACTGGCTGGCTTAGAACTCACTATGCAAACCAAACTGGCTTCAAATACAAAGAGCTCTGCCTGCCTCTACCTGCCAAGTACTGGGATCAAAGCTATGAACCACCAAGCCCAGATCAGATTTAGCTTTTTTGTTTGTTTGGAGACAGGGTCTCCTGGTAGCCCCACCTGGCCTGGAACTCAGTATGCAGACCAGGCTGGCCTTGATCTCACGATCTGTCTGCCTCTGCCTCCCAAGCGCTAGGATTAAAGGTGCATACCACCATACCTGACAGATTTAGCTTTTTTCTTTTAATTTTTTAAATTTATGTTAGATGTATAAGTGTTTGTCTGCACATATGTAAGTGTATTCATGCATTCAAAGCCCATGGAAGTCAGAAGAAGGCATTAGATCCCCTGGAACTGAATTTACTGATGGTTGATAGCTGTGATGTGGGTACTGAGAACCAAACCCAGATCCTTAATTGCTGAGCCATCTCACCAAGCCCAGATTTAGCTTTTTTTTTTCGATCTTTTTAAGACAGGATCTCCTTGTAATCCCAGTTGGCCTGGCACTCACTATGCAGATGAAGCTGGCCTTTTATCTCACTGAGATCAACCTGCCTCTGCCTCCTGAGTGCTGGGACTAAAGGCCAAATTTAGCTTTTAAAAAATCTTTTCACTGGGGACTGGAGAGATGGCTCAGTGGTAATAGCACAGACTGCTCTTGCAGAGGACTCGGGTTCAATTCCCAACACCCACACGGCGGCTAACAACTGCCCATTAACTCCAGTTCCAGGGGATCCGATGCTAAGAGCTGTTCATATTCGTGCTTGTGGGCACTACACGATACCAGTGCACTTACACACATAAAGGCAATATACTCATACATATAAATATTTTTTAAAAATTTTATTATTTTTATGTGTACGCGTACATCACCTGCACGTAGGTAACTGCACCCGTGTCATGCAGTGCCCTCAGAGAACAGAAGAGACTGTTGGATCCCCTGGTACTGGAGTTACAGATAGTTGTTAGCTGCCATGTGGGTGCTGGGATTCGAACCCAGGTCTTCTGCAAGAACAGTGTTCTTAACCACTGAGCCATCTCTCCAGCCCCAATAAATATTTTTTTTAATCTTTTAATTACATTTTGTTTATTCTGTGTGTATGGGTGGTAGTGCCATGGCATGCCAGTAAAGGTGCAAGGACAACCTGTGGGAGCTGACTCTCTCCTATGCTGTGGCAGCAAGTGTCATCCCTCCCTGAGCCATCTCACACAGCCTTTTGAGACAGGGTCTTGCTAGAATGTAGGCTGGCCCTGAACCCACTACATAATGAACTTTTATTCTTCCAGTCACTAGCTCCCAAGTGCTGGAATTACAAGCATGTACCAACACTCTAGACAAAAATGTATTTGATATACAAAAACGTAAGTACTTTATTTTCACAGTTCAAAGGTAGAAACAGAAATTTTATCTCAGATCAGATTTTTCAACATAAAGTTATAAAATGTTCTTCAACAAATACTAAGTTTAGAGTATTATATTTTTATATAAATGAATTAACCAATATAGATTTTTTTAAAAGTATTTAGAAATGTAAGATACAGTTTTTGGGTTTTTGAGACAGTCTCATGTATCCTATGCTGGCTTCAAATTTACTATGTAGCCCAGGCTAGTCTTGAACTTGTGATTCTGTTGTACCAGACTCTTTACAGTAATGTGCCACCACATTCTTAAATTCAATTCACGAATATGAACAGCTCTTAGCTGTACAATAGTACAGAAATGAAATAAGGAGCTAGAGAGATGGCTCAACAGTTAGAGTGCTGGCTGTTCTTGGAAAGGACCCAGGCTCAGTTCCCAGCACCCATATGGTGGCTAACAATTGCCTGTAACTATTGCTATAAGGGATCCAACATCCTTTTCTGGCCTCTGAAGGTACTGCATATACATGGTGCACTTACATACAAGCAGGCAAAACACTCATACCGATATAAAATTTTTAAAATTTTTTCAAAAGTATAATTTTAAAAAGAGGAAAAAAAGGTGCGAAATGAAATTAATTAAAAAATTTTATCACATTTTATTTTGTGTGTGAAGGTACATGCATGCCACTGTGTGTGTGTGTGTGTGTGTGTGTGTGTGAAGACAGCTTATGGGAACTGGTACTCTCCTTCTACCATGTGGATCAAAAGGATCAAATGTAGGTTTTCAGGCTTGATGGCAGGAACCTTTACCGACGGAGTCATCTCTGGCCCAAAATTAACTATTTTCCTTTGTAGTGATAAGTAATAAGGATCCTTCAAAATTTTTACAGCTAGAAGGAAAGAGCTTTATAAAGATGACCTAAACATGCTCGGTATGGTGGCACACGCCTTTAATACCAGCACTTGGGAGGCAGACACCAGTGGATCTCTGTGAGTTCGAGGCCAGTCTGGTCTACATAGTGAGTTCCAGGCCAGCTGGGGCTACAGGGAGACCTTGTCTCAAAAAGGCCAAAAAATAAAGATGACCGGAACAATCAAAGTTAATGACACTTGACCTTTAATCCCAGTGCTCAAGAGGCAGAGGCAGGCAGATCTCTGTGAGTTTGAAACAAGCCTGGTCTATATAGCGAGTTCCAGACCGGCTGGGGCTACAGGAGACCCTGTCTCAAAAATACCAAAAAAAAAAAACAAAAACAAACAAACAAAAAAACACATGACCTGAACAATCATCCATCAAAATCAATGACACTTGACCTTTAATCCCCATGCTCAGGAGGCAGAGGCAGGCAGATCTCTGTGAGTTTGAAACAAACCTAGTCTACATAGCGAGTTACAGGCCAGCTGGGGCTACAGGGAAACCCTGTCTCAAAAAGACCAAAAAAAAACAAACAAAAACCAAACCATGACCTGAACAATCATCCATCAAAGTCAATGACACTTAACCTTTAATCCCAGTGCTCAGGAGGCAGAGGCAGACAGATCTCTTTGAATTTGAAACAAGCCTGGTCTACATACCTAGTTATAGGCCAAAAAAGGCTGTATAGTGAGCCACTGTTTCAAAAAAAGCAAGTCAGGCATGTTGATAAATGCCTTCCTTTAGTTCCAGCACTAGGGAGGCAGTATAAGATCAAGGCCAGTCTTATCTATACAGGCTGGCTGGGGCTACAGGGAAATCCTATCTCAAAAAAATGAATAAAATCAAAACATACTGAAACAAAACAAAACACCACCCCTTAAATGAATCCATCAGGTACTTAAAAGAAATAAAAGGCAGCCCAGGTATGGTGTATGGTGGTACACACCTCCAATCTTGATCTCTGAGATGAAGGTCAGCCTGTTCTACAAAGTGAGTTCCAGGGGCCGGCTGGGGATACAGGGAGATCTTGTCTCAAAAAGACAAATAAACAAACAGGGGCTGGAGAGATGGTTCAGTGGTTAGAAGCATATAATGTTCTTCCAGAAGACTTAAGTTCAGCTCCCAGCACCTTTATCAGGAGGCTTATAACTGCCTATAATCAGCTCCAGAAGAATTTGATGCCTCTGGACTCTGAGGCCACCTGCACTCATGTATACATACACATACAATTTAGAATAGAATAGTAAAAAAAAAAAAAAAAAAAATTAAAATCTTTAAAAGGATTAACTTAGGTTGTCCTAATTTTTTTTTTTTTTTTTTTTTTTTGGTGATGTCAGAGATTGACTCCAAGTGCAACCACTGAGCTCATGCTCCTATCCAGCTCTGTGTTTTTTCCAGACAGGTTCTCATGGCCCTAGTCCCCCGGCTCAGCATTCAGAGAGTGTTAGGCTCATGGCATGTACCACCACATCTGGCCTAATCTTCAGTTTTGTTGTTTTGTTACTATTGTTATTTTTTAGTAATTTATTTATATTTTATTTTTGGTCTTTTTGAGACAGGGTCTCCCTGTAGCCCCAGCTGGCCTGAAACTATGTAGACCAGGCTGGCCTTGAACTCACAGAGATCAGCCTACCTCTGCCTCCCAAGTGCTGGGATTAAAGGTGTGTGCCACCACGCCTGGCCTAATGTTTTATTTTATGAGTGTACTGCCTGCTTTTATATAAGTGCATACATGTTGTGCAAAGCCAGACTAGGTCAGAAGAGGGTACTGGATCCCCTGGAACTGGAGTTATAGACAGTTGTTAAGCCACCATGCAGGTGTTAGGAATAGAACTTGGGTCCCTTGCAAGAGCAGTCAGTGCTCTTAACCACTGAGCCATCTCTCCAGTCCCGTATTTTTTTTTTTTTTTTTTTTTGACAGGGTTTCAAGTAATCTGGGCTGGTCTCAAACTTGCTATAGAGCCCAGGACAACCCTTAACTCCTAATCTTCCTGCTTCCTCCTATAAAGTGCTGGGATTACTGATGTACACTACTGCACACAGCTGTAATGTGGTTTTTGACACAGCTTAAATATTCAGTGCTTAAATTCTTCTAAGTTCTTTCCCACTAGTTTTCTTTTCAACCATGAAGACTTCTTCCTGTTCTTTGTTAAAGTCTAAGTAACTGTTGAATAATGCATAAAACAGGTACATAGAAGTCTTAGTGTTGCTGGGCTTGGTGGCACATGCCCTTAATCCCCCGTGAGATGGAGGCCAGCTTGGTCTACATAGCAAATTCCAGGCCAGCTGGGCCTACCAGGAGACTTTATCTCAAAGATACCAAAACAATAACAAGAAGTATTGGTGTCCTGGAAACAAGAAGCCTTGCAGGGTGGCTACAGTACTACCACTATGGCACAGCAGTTACTACTAAAGGATCTCATTAAAGAACCATTACAAATCAGCATTTGATTAATACCTGAAATATCCTTGGAATTCCTCCAGTATTGTAGTGAACTACTAGACTGACTTTATTGTCTTTTTCCACAATTTCAAAGGATCCTTCCTTCCACTTTGTAATCCCAGTCTGCATACTTCGAACTCTGATAGGACCATGTATCTTCAGAGGAGACATATTTTCTTTAAAAATAAATTGCTTTTGACCAAATTAAAAAGCAAAAATATATGTTCACCTGACAGATTCTAAAGAAGAAAAATACAACAAGTTACAAATGATTAAAAATGGTTTTAAAGAAGATGCCTAATGAACTATTTTCTATCGCTTTCTCCATTTCAATAAACCACTCTTATGGCACATCCTCAAAAGCCCTGGTTAGTTGAAGAGCACAGGTAAGACAGACAGCTAAAGTAGGCACTGACATTCAATCTGACTGTATCTTTTTACTGCATGTTTGTTTCTTTGCCATGTGTCCAATACCTGTATCTATTAGGTACTATATTCACATTTTGCACCAGCCATAATAAGTTAGTCGACTTATGGACACGTCAATTAGTAGTAAGAAAGATTCCATTCTCAATTTAGTTTACTTCACCATTAAAGTACTGGGCTAGGCGTGGTGGCATACTCCGGTAGTCCCACCACACAGGAGGCAGAGGCAGATGGATCTTTGTTGAAGTCAGCCTGGTCTAAATAATAAGTTCTGGGCTACCTGGGGCTACAGGGAGACCCTGCCTCAAAAATAAATAATAAATAAATAAATACTTTTTCTTTCTGTATAAATGGTAACAGGACTTTTACTTCATATTTAAATAAATAGAAAATTTCAGTCTACTGCCTCTATTACTTAGAATATGGCATTTCTCCCAAAACACTTAAGTATTCAGCAACCTAAGTAAATCCACATGTATAGAAGATGTTAAATGAATAAAAAATTAGTTCAACATCCAGAAATACATTATATGGAAAATCCATTTAAACACTAAAGAAAAAACAGAAAGAAAAATCTTACTCCTTTCTAAGAGACATCTGATATTTAACATTCCCATTTCTAAAAAGATCTGAAGAAATTTAACTTTTGACATTTCTGAATGAACTTTTTTCTTTTTTTAAGTGTGTATATGATGTTGGTGCATGACTATAAGCACTATTGAGGGAAGTCAGAGGCTAACCCTGGTTGTCACTCACTTCCACCTCATACGAAACAAGGTTTCTCCTGGTCACTGCTGCATGTACCAAGCAAGTTGACCCTTACGTTTCTAGGGATTCTCCAGTCTCTGCCTCCCATCTCCTGACAGGGGCCCACTGAGACTATGGATGTGTGCACGACCATGTACAGCTTTTATGGGTTTTGGTGATCCAAACATGGGTCATCAGGTTTGCACAGCAAGCATTTTATCCATTGAGCCATCTCCCCAGCCCTTTGAATGAATGTTTTAACACTAATGACTTACAGCAATCAATAAAATATCTAACACTCAACCAGTTTTGCCAAAGTTAGGAAATAAAATTATAGTAACACCACACAATGTTATCAAATAGTGTGCTATATAATACATATGTATACATTTATAATTACTAAATTTTTATATATTTTGTGTCTAAAACAGCACTTCTAAAATGGATTCTTATTTACAATTTAATAAATTAAAGATCATGAAATAGTATTACTGTGGCTCAACTGGGAAAGGGATTATGAAAAGGGAGATGCTAGGTCTAGAAATTGGGAGCCAGTTCTGTCAGTAATTTGTAGCTCACCTTCTCTAGTGTAAGTGTTATCATACAGATTAGGAATAAATGCTGTAATGGTGGGTGATGAAGTAACACATATTGGGCCCTCAGCTAACAGTATTATCAACATGTATAAAGTTAGTGTCTATTGTCTGAATTATTCCTTCTCTAAGATACTTCCTTTTCTGAAGATACCAATAAATAGGTTGTTAATAGGAGTTACCAACTAATTGCCTATAGGGGATAGCCAGGAAAGAGAAATGACTTAGGCAGGTAACTTACAAACAAGTGCTGCCAAATCAATCTAATTACAACCATGTACCAACCGTGAACCAAGATTTGCCAGATGTCCTTCCTTTTTCAAGAAAATGAATTTTATGTAAAACTACCCACTTAAGTTGTAACCTATAAATTCAAATTTATTTTCAAAAGCTACAAACCAAACAAAACTCACCTGTAGGCAGAAGACTAGTTTGGTGGGGGGGAGCCTCTATTTCAAAGCCTGTAGTTACTATACAGCAAGTAACTAGGGATAAAAGAAAACATGTTGAAATAGTTCATTGCAGTTATACATCTTAAGCCATTCATTATTATTCACCCACATTCTTAAAATTTTCTGAGGGCCAACTATAGCCAGAGTTAAATATTAGCAATTTTCTGAATATATGTATTCATCAGAATAACAAGAGTTAGTTCATTACTGTGCACAGACCTGTCTATTCATGTGACATTTTGCTCAAACTAGTAACACAACACACACTTAAACAAGCAATATACATATGTAACACATTTTTGCAACTATTTGTGGCTTCATTGTTTGTGTATGTCCTTCAGACTTTTCCATTCTGCCTATCGGGATTAGAAAGAATATGCTGTTCCAGCACTAGCGTCCCAGGCCAGAAGCATGAGCAATGCCTTTGACTTCTTGATATTTTGGTATTGAACTGAAAATCGTAAACCTGGATTCTGTAAATTCTGCCTCCATATGCCTTTTTTAGGTAACTTTGTAAGTGAACGATACATCAATCAGAAGTATTATTCAATGACTTCACTATCCTCACAGTAAAATCTAAACTCATTCACATGACATATTGCTCCATGATTTACATCCTCTCTATTCCCTATAAATGTTCCCTCAATTTGGCCATCTCAACTAAAAATTCTCCCCTCAAAGCTATGTATTCTCCTGATACTCTATCTTTATACACTATAGTTATGCCTACAGGTTTTCATGTATTCCCCCTTCCCAACCTGCTGTCATTCCTTCTCTTGATTATAAAATCAAGATTCAACTTTATGTTACCCTTTTTAAAATATTGGAGGGGCCAGGTGTGGTGGTGCATGACAGCTGGGGCTATAGGGAGACCCTGTCTCAAAAAAGACCCCCTCAAAAAAGGAGGGATGGAGAGATGGCTCAGCAGTGAAGAACGCTAGCTGTTCTTGCAGTGGGCCCAGGTTCAGTTCCCAGCACCCACATGGCACCTAACAACTGCCTCTTAACTCCAGTTCCAGGGGATCTGACACCCTCTTCTGGTCTTCAAGAGCATCAAACAACACTGGTACACTTAAATGCAGGCAAAACACTCATGCACATAAATTTTTTTTTTAAAAATCGGGGGGCTGGAGAGATGGTTCAGTGGTTAAGACTACTGGCTGCTTTTGTTGGTTCCCAGCACCTACATGACATCTAACAACTGCCCACAATTCCAGTTCCAGGGGATCTGATGCCCTCTTCCGACCTCTGTGGGTATTACATAACATGGGTATATTTATACACATGCACGCAATACATGCATACATAAAAAAATAATAAATTTTAAAAAATGTCATTATCAAACAAAACTTGGAGACAAAGACTTCAAAGCTTACTTAAATATGCAAAAAAAAATTTAAAAAACCAATTCTAGATGCCTCTAAAACATTCTGATGCAGAATTTTGGCTATCTGTATAAAATTTTACTTTATAACTTCACATATTGAACATTTTCTTTATTTCTAAAAATAATTTTGCTTTCCTCTATCAGAAAAACTAAAAGGTGCAGGACATAAAATTAAGAGAATCAATACAGTAAAACTTTACTGCCCTCAGTTTAGTCCCTTACCACCTGCTTTAAAAAAAATTTTTCATTTATTAATTTTACTTTATAAGTGTATTGCCTGCATGTATGTAAGTGCACCCAGGCCATGCAATGTCCATGGAGGACAGAAAAAGGAGTCAGATCCCCTGGAATGGGAGTTATGGACAGTTAGCCACCAAGTGGGTTCCGGGAACCAAACCCAGGTCCTCTGCAAGAGCAGTCAGTGCTCTTAACCACTAACTCATCTCTCCAGCCCACCTGCTTTTTTTAAAAAATTATTTATTTATTTTTAATGTATACAAGTGTTTTGCCTCTCCGCAAGAAAATGCACCAAGTAAGTGCCTATGGAGGTCAGAAGAGAGCATCAAATGCCCTGTAACTGGAGTTACAGAAGGTTGTTAGCCATCATGTGGGTGCTGGGAACCAAATCCAGGGCCTCTGTAAGAACGGCCATTGTTTTAACCAGTAAGCCAGCTCTCCAGGTCCCCCACTTGCTTTTGTACTGAATGAATTAACAATAACCAATTTTGAACATTCACCACATTATCAGGGCTTGCCCTACTTGAGAAAAATAAACTGTTTCTTACTCAGTATGAAATATGATCTAGATACAATTAAAAAAAAAAAACTCTTTTGTTGTTTTTTTGAGACAGGGTCTTATATTGTAGCAATCTAGGCTGGCCTCAAATTTATGGCAATTTTCCTGCCTCAGCCTCCCCAGTCCTGGGATTACAGATGCAAGCCACTATGTCCAGCAATGGTTACAAACTTTCTATGAACAGAAGATCTAAGATTCCTTGTACTCTTTTAAGGTAATTCTCAAAGTAATATTAGAAAGGCAAAAGAGAATTAAAAATGAATTATTCTTTGCCTATGTTAAGCAATTCTCCTTTCCTTAAACTATTTCACAACTGAAAATACTATCCAAGTTTCAGTATTCCACCTAAGCTTAATATTGAAAAATGTTTTTCCAGTGTTCATTTATTTCAGTGCTCTTATTCAGGTACATTCTGTTAAAGAAAGCATGCTAAAACATAAGAGTATTATCATAGTAAACATATAAAACTGTCAATTCTTGCATAGTACTGGAAGCACACAACCAAAACAAAAACATTACTTACTTTTCAGTCACCTTTACTGAAAAACTCCACGTAATAACAATTCACCTTTATTCTGCTCCTTATACCAAAAGCAATGCACTTTTCTTAAGGAACTATTCATATTCTTCAGCTAAATCAGTTTTCCAGGCACCATCAACTCAGCTAAAGAAAATGTGTTAAGTGTACCTTAAAACAAAAATTGAACATACAAAATTAAAACTCAAGAAAAGTACTATGTATATAACAAAGACATTACTCCCCTATTATGTAAAAAACACACTTATTGAGGAACTATAGGAAGAGCCTGCAAATCAATCAACTTGTGTCTAGGTTTATTTACTGCAGGTAGATTTTGAAACTATACTATACTACCCTTAAGCTGACTTTAGAAACATTGTTACTCAATAACTGTTTCTAAGCTGTGCTGATACATATATTAGAAGGTGAGAAAAGGGTGCTTTCAATGAAACCCAAGCTTTTACTTCTCTTTCAGAAAGTTTAAATAAACAACAAATCTTGTTTCTCAATTTAAGGTCTCTTTAAATCTCAACTTATTCTGAGATTCTACTGCCTACTTGAATACAATAATACCAAGGGGTTTTTTTTTTTTGGTCTTTTTGAGACAGGGTCTCCCTGTAGCCCCAGCTGTCCTGGAACTCACTATGTAGATCAGGCTGGCTTTGAACTCACAGAGATATGCCTGCCTCTGCCTCCTGAGTGCTGGGATTAAAGGTCTGCGCTACCACACCCAGCTAATAATATCAACTTTTAACTCATCTGTTTGTTTAGGGGAAAAAAAAAAAACAAAAAACATTGAGCTACTCCACCTGGAAGACACTGATAAACACAATGGTAAAGATGGTGCAGTATATGGCCCACCAATTTTCCTAGACTTCCCTGTTTATACTTCTCTCATTATTCAGGCAAGAAATCTTACCAGCTTTAACTTCATTCTCACTATCCCACACCCCATCTTTTTAAACGTACTGCCCCTAATTCAGAAACATCACTTTGGGCTGGAGATGTAGCTCAAATGGTACAGTGCGTGCCTGGCACACATGAAGCCCTAAGTTTGATCTCCAACACAGCATTAACTAGTGTGGTGGTGCAAGCCTCTAATCCTAGCACTTGGGAAGTAGAAGCAGAAGGACCACACTTCGTGGTTCATCTTTAGCTACACAGTGAGTTTCAAGGCCAGCCTAGGATACATGAGACCCTGTCTCTAAATAAATACTCATCTCTTTGCCATCACTCCATCCAATAACTATTAGGCATTTACTAACCACAGTACTTAAGGCCATAACACACAGTTTAATTTAATACAACAATCTTAAAGGATAAGAATAATTTTATATTACAGATGAGGAAATTGAGGCTTTGAGAGAGTAATGAAGAGGCAAGAAACAAAGCTTTATCTAAGCCCAGAAATATCCTCCATCCCCCAAATCCCATTTTTTTTGGAACAGGGTCCCACGTTAAGCTGGCTTTGAACTCTACCTTCTACCTCCCCAAGTGCTAGGATTACAGGTGTACATTATGCCTAGCAGAAACCCAAAATTTTAACCACTACCACAGTTCATCATCAGTGAACAGTGTCAGTCATGTCCCAGTCCCCATCTCAAAGGATTTTTTTTCCCCAATCAATGAATCCTTTTTCTACAATGTTCTTTTCATTTCTTATGCACTAGTTTTCTGCGCTTTCTATGTAAGTAGGGGAGGGCATGATACAGACACACATACATTCAAGAACTGCTTTATCTATTTACAGAAACCTCATCTTTACTAGTAGTCTCAGTTTAACATGTTGCTAAAATATATAAAGCACTTCACTGATTTTTCAAGGGCTTTACTAATAAAAGTTCACAAAATAGAGCCTTTGAAACAGCCCAGCAGGTAAAAGTGCTTGCTGCCCAAGCCTAATGATCTGAGTTCAATACCCAGATCCTACAGTGGAAGGAACAAATCAACTCTTCAAAGTTGTCTTCTGACCTCCACATGTATGCATGCATGATGTGACTCTTCTCTCCTTCCTGTCTCCCCTTCTCCCTCTTTCCCTCCCGGCCACAAATAAGTTTTTTAAGTCCATAAAGCAAACACAAAGGAGATAATGTTTTAACTGAAAGAAGTTGATCTAGATAAGATTTATCTTCAATTTACAAAAGAAAAAATGAAAAATATTTAGCTCCAATTTAAAAACTAAAATCTGAATGCTTTAATAATGTAAGAATGAGTGAAAATATCCACAGCAGCCCACTAGGCAAGCACTCTACTGCTGAGTTATGTCTCCTTTGCAGAATGAAATGTCTGTCATAATACCAATAAAGTGATGCTTTCAAAACACATGATGGTTCTTACAGAAAGTTTCAATTTAATTCATTTAACCAATTCTTGAGAAATTAAAATGAAAGTGAGTTTTTTAACATGTATTTATTATATATGTATGTATGTGCATATGTAGGTCCACATCGGGGCAGTTAGTGAACGACTTGTAGGAGTCAGTTTTTAAGAAAGTAGCTTTGGGCTGGAGAGATGGCTCAGTGGTTAAGAGCACTAGCTGCTCTTGCAGGACCCAGGTTCAATTCCCAGCACCCACAGGGCAGCTAACAACCGCAGGGGATCCGACAGCCTCTTCTGACCTCTGCAGGTACTCTACGACATGGGTACACTTACATGCATGCAGGTATAGAGCTCATACACATTAGAAAAAAAGTAGCTTTATAGCTAACCTAGGGGTCGAGGATAGAGAAGGTTTCTCTGAGAAAGTATCACTCAAGTTGAAAATTAAAGAACAAGTTGACTGGAGGATGGTGGTGCTGGGACAATCCAGGTAAAGCGAATGGTATATACAAAATCCCTGAACTAGAAAACAGTGTGGTGCAAATTAAAAGCAGTATGGCTAGAAGTTAGCTAAGAGAATGGAGAAGGTAGGGCTGGAGAGATGGATCAGCAGTTAAGAGCAGTGTCTGCTCTGGCAGAGGACCTGGATTCCCAGCACCCGCATGGCAGCTATGAACCGTCCTTAACTCCAATTCCAGGGCAATCTGTAGCCCTCTTCTCACCTCCATGGCATTGCACAACACAGGTACACTCACATACATGCAGGCAATACACTCATACACATAAAATAAAAATAATAAAAAAAAATGAACACTGTTGTTCTTGCAGAAGACCTGAGTTCAAATCCCAGCACCCACATGGCAGCTAACAACCATCCATAACTCCAGTTTCAGGGGATCTGACAGCCTCTTCTGTCCTCCATGGGCACTGCACGACATAGGTGCACTTACCTACATGCAGGCCATACACACATACACATAAAATAAAAATATTTTTTTAATTAAATTTTTTTTGGAAAAGAGAGAGGAGGAGCTTTAGTGACAGCTCAGTGGTTAAGTGTGTACTGCTCTTCTAGAAGACCTGAGTTTGGTTTCTAGCACCCATATCAGGCAGCTCATAACTACCTATAACTCCAGCTCCAGAGGCTCCAACACCTTCTTTTGACCTCCACAGGTACCCCCACACATATATACACAAAAAATAAAAATAAATCTCAAAAAAGAGAAAGTAGAAGGTTAGAAGATGAAGCTGATGAAGTAGGCAAGAACCATATTATGCAGTCTTGAGGGTTCCAGTAACTATTTTGATTTTTTCTTTTTTTAATTTGAGACAGTCTCATGTAGCCCAGGCTAGTCTAGAGCTTACATATATAGCTGAGGACGACCTTGAATTCCTGATCCTCTTGTCTCCACCTTAAGCTCAGTTTTATGTGGTGCTGGAGCTTGAGCCCAGGATTTTGTACACGTCAGAAAAGCATTCTACCAACTGAACTACATCCCAAATCCAGGATTTAAAGTTTTATCTTAAAGTAATAAGCACCTTAGCAATGGGAACTCCACTGAAGGGTTTCCAGCAAAGAAATTATATGGTACTGTTGAATGAATAGAGAAGTGGTGTGGTTTGGGTTTGGGTAGAACAGAAAGCAACAAGAATTGAAAAAAAAAAAAACAATAATAATAATAATAATAATAATAATAATAAAACCAACCAGGGTGACCAGAAAGAAAAGCAGTACTGTTTGTTCAATTTATAATTACAATTAAATTTTTTCCCCCAGACAGTGTCTGCCTGTAGCCCCAGCTGGTCTGGAACTCACTACGTAGACCCGGCTGGCCTCCATCTCACAGAAATCCACCTGCTTCTGGCTCCCAAGTGCTGGGAATTAAAGGTATGGTTACAATTTCCATGTAAGCACTTTACTGAGGTTATATCATTTAATCCTCATAACAATCCAATAACTTGGATAAGTAGCACCCTTACATTCCCATTTTATAGGGAGGAATACTGGGAGTCAGAAATCAAATACAGGTGAAAAAGGACTGCTGTTTGAACTAGAAAACTATTCCAAAAAAAAAAAAATACAAGATTTATATTAGAAGTAAAACTGAGAGGGTATATTTTATATATATACATATATATATGTATAGGATGAAGAAGTCAAGAATGCCTCTCAAGGGGCTGGAGATGGCTCAGTGGTTAATAGTATCTACTGCTCTTGCAGAGGACCCACGTTCCATTCCCAGCACTCCATGGCAGCTGACAACTGTCTGTAACTCCAGTTTCAGGGAAACCTGACACCCTCTTCTGACTTCCACAGACATTGCACAACACAGGTGTCCTTGCATACATGTACACAATACACTCATATATGTAAAATAAAAATGATACACAATGCTGGGTGTGGTGGCGCAAGTCTTTAGTCCCAGCACTCAGGAGGCAGAGGCAAGTGAATCTCTGTGAATTCAAGGCCAGCCTGGTCTATATAGCAAGTTCCAGGGAAGCTGGGGCTACACGGAGACTGTGTCTCAAAAAAAAAAAAGACACCCCCCCCCAAAAAAATAACTTTTTTAAAGAAAAGAATGCCTACCGAGCTGGAGAGATAGCTCAGGGGTTAAGAGCATTGACTGCTCTTGCAGAGGACCCGGGTTTGACTCTCAGCACCCGCATGGTGACTAAGAACCCTCCTTAACTTCCAATGCCCTCTCTCACCTCCCCGCAGGACATGGGTGCACTCACACGCAGGCAATAACTTGTACACATTAAAAAAAAAAAATGCCTCTCATGCTTCTCCCCTGTGTAACTGGATAAATGAATGTGCCCCTTAGTGAAATTCACATTGGAAGGGAAAGAATTTGGGTACAGAGAGAAAGATCAAACTCTGGTTTCAGACATGTTATATTTGAAATTCCTAAGGACAAACTGAAAACATAACATACTAGAAATAAAAAATCCGTATATAGGAAATTGAAAAGCTTAGAGCAAAATGGAATTGAAAGCTTAGAGAAAAATGGAAGAACTAAAGAAGAGAACGTAGGGCTGAAACCACATCATTTTACTTTGTCAAAATCTAAGACAACTAATCACTTTTATGTCACTGGGTTTTTCAGACCTCATTCAATTTTTCAGGGGTATGCAACACAAGACATAGAACTCGTGCTGAAATCTCTCCTCTCTATCCAGCTATTAACTGCTAATAATTTCTCAATGATCACTTTAAGTCCACTGCACTCTCTTTGGGCAATTTCCTCCCCATCCATGGTTCCAAGTATTAGCAGAACCAATACATACATAACATACTAATGGTTATGTATGTATTGGCCCAGAACCCTTCTCTGAGCCATACACTCAACTTCCTCTTTGACATTCCCTCTTAAGATATCTCTTCCAGCTAGAGACTCATCAGGTATTGCTACCGTCCAAAACAATACTACAGAACAACTCTCCCAAGACTCGGGACTTTATCATCAATTACCATTTTCTTTCCCAAATAATGATTTAAAATTGGTAAACCGGACAAACTCAGCGCCATGCCTAGATATGGGAAGCAACCAAATGCACAAGAATTAGTTTAAAAAATTAGTTCCTGCCTTTTAGTGAGGGGCGTTTAAGAGGAAGAAAGTAAAGAACGCTCGAGTACGCCAAGGACTATTCCGCCCACGGCCTGATGGATAGGTGACAACGGAAGTCACCCGGAGAGACAGGAGACCCGGCCAGGAGAGTGGCAACGACCACTGCCCTAACGAACAGGGGCCAGGTGTAGGCTACAGAGGAAGCGAGTGACAATACAGACAGGGTCAAGGGAGAGGGAAAGTGAAGGTGGACCACTCAAGTGGGGTGTCTGTAAGGCCCCGGGAGCACCCAGGGGCCGTGGGCCGGCAGAGCAACAGCCGGCCGAACTCCAGGAGTGGACGCCGAGTGGGCGGACCTCAGGGGGTGGGGGGAGCGGGAGAAAACGGCTCAGTTCAGAAGCTGCCCCGACCCGCCTTACCTATGCTGGAGGGTCGCGAGTCAAGGACCCGCCGGCCAGACGCTCGGAGTTCCCGCGGAGGGGGAGGAGCCGAAGGGCTCAGAACGAAGGGACGACCAGCCCCAGACAGCGAGGCTGTTCTCGGCCCAACACAGGGAAAGCCGCTGATGGCGGGAACTGTGAGCACACGCAAACACGTACGTACGCACGCACACTCGACGCGACCAGTCCTAGCGCGTGCGCGCAAGCCCTCAAACTCCGCCCCCTCATGCCCTCACCCCGCCCAATCACCAAGCGACGCCCCCAACTCGGGTAGCCCCTCCCCTGCCGTGACGCTACTGTCCAGACATGCGCACTTTCCACTTAAACCAATTTCGACCTCCCACCATTTCTCTCGCAGTCAGCCCGGTTGGGCATGCGCAATTCGTGTCCTCCCGAGGCCGCTGGCCTTTTCCCGCCCTTCTTGGGCCTTAGGAGGAAAGTCAGGGTTCACGTTCCTCTGGGGGTACCTGCGAAGCTGGGGGAATACGAGGACCAGTAGGTCGCAGACGTCCTTTTGGTCCTAAATCCGAAGGGTCAAAGAACAAACTCTGGAACTGTTACCTAAACCGAGGCCCAAGAGGCGGGAAAGGGTTGTGTGGGTGGGGTCAGGGGTCAGAGGTCAGAGGGCTGCGGAGAGGGCGGAGCCATCGGGAGGCGGATGGCGGCTCATCCTCTCCCGCTGCAGAGGCGCTGAAGCGGGGACACGGGTCCGGCGCGTCCGGCGGAAGGAGAGCGGAGGCCGCTCCCAACATGCACAGCCTGGCGACGGCAGCGGTGAGTGGCTGGGCCCGGATGCCGCCCTCGGCCTCGCGTCTGGGCCTCCTCTGTAGCTCCCAGGGCTGGGCTCTGTGTCCAGCTGCCTCTGTCCCCAGCCCGCAAGGTCCCGGCGTCCTCCTCTCCGCGCCCTGGCAGTGGTGGGGTCGGACCCCGGCGATCCTAGCCCGACCGGTCTGGCGGCCTCGCGCGCAGCACCTTGCGTTCTTTTCCGATGTCAAGGCCTGGCCCCGCTCTCGGAGCACACTCCCGCGCGGCCGCGGCCGAGCCATTCATTCATCGATTGCGCCTCATGTCAGTTTCAGGACTCCTGTTGTGTGCTAGGCGTTGGTCGGCCAGGATGAGGATTGTCCTCGGTCATTCGGTCTGGGCCGGAGCTATCCGAGCCCCCGGCTTAGGCACAGCTCAGAGAGAAGGAAATGGCTTCTAGCTCAAACCACTTGCTTTGCATGTAGAAAGCCAGAGGCCCGGAGAAGTTCATCATTATTGCATGTGACTTTATGGCTCTTTGCGTTTAAAACCTTGCTCTCATCTCGTTTTAGTAGGATGATCTTTAGGAAGAAAATTGAATCACGTATTCACCTACCTGAAGTAATACTACAGCCCTCCCTTGCATCTAGATTCCTTGGCTTACAAGGCCCTGTATGATGCAGTCCTTAGCTACGTTTATAAGCCTCGATTTTTGTCACTTGCTCCTTTAAGCTCCAACCAAAAAGCGCATGCACTTTTCCGTTCCAAGGTGCAGTCTCTGGTTTGTCTATCTGGAATGACCTCCATACACACACACAGCATGTGAATGTAGCTGTTTTCCTCTCCCCTCGGATCTCCACTGATTAGATCCGGAGTAGCTTTTCCTGATCACTCTGTTCCAGAGTAGCTTGTAATCCCAAACTTTTGTCATATAGAGCATTGATCCCCATGTGTAATTACTGGATTTCCTTTACTTGTTGGTTGTCTTTCTCCCTCTTGAGGATGGGGCAGATATCCTGTGGTATCCGCTAGGGCAGATATCCTGTGGTATCCGCTAGGACAGATCCTAGTGCAAGTTAGGCATTCGGTGCTGACCGGCAGGCCACAGATGAAGCAAGTGACCACTAAGAGCTCTTACAGCCATATAGGAAAAAGGATAATTCAGTTTCCAGCACCCACATGGCAGCTCACAACCCTTTATAAGTCCATTTCAGGGAATCCCACACCTTCTGGCCTCTGTGGACATTACATAGCACAGGTATACTTATATGCAGGCAAAACGCTCATACACATAAATAAATTTTAAAAAAGTTTAAGGGCTGAGGATATTATTCTGTGGAGATAGCTCAACAGGAAAAGGCACGTGCTCCTAAGCCTCATGACCTGAGTTGAATCCCTGGAACTCATAATACACAACTAAATAGTTACAAAAATTAAAAAAAAAAAAAAAAGGCACTGCTTTGTGAAATTTGATGTCTTCTCATTTCCAGAACAAGTATTCAGTATCCTGTCACTGAGTTTTTATAACTGTTCAAACTCTCAATTAGATTATAATTTCCCGAGATGGTTTTTGTTTTGTCCTTGTTTGCCATTTTGTGATTTTATTTAAGCACAAATGAAACGTGCACGTGGGCCATCTATTCTGTTTCTTTGCTGCATAGCCTGGTATTGGCATTGGTGACTGGTGGCCAACTGTGCTGCTCTTTCCAAGGGGCTTGGTAGTACTTCGGAGAAATGTTGTGAGTGAGCTCAACACAGGTTTGTTACACATCAGGAGCACTTCAACTCCTGGATTGATATGGAAGCTGCTGGGCAGCCTGGGTTTTGTTTTCTTTTTGCTCCTGTAACCAGTGTTGCCATCAGGATCTGGCTCCTGAATCTTCTCCAACCCCTATTGTCGATGCCTCTGGGTATCTAGTTGCACTTATTTTGATATATTGGTTTGACTGGTGCAGAGTGGACTTCTTAATACTCTTTTTGACAATCTTGGGCTTTACCAGAGCTCTGGCAGTCACTTCAAAAAGCAGCTCTGAGGAACAAGGCCCCTAGCTGTTTTTTGTTCATTATCCCCACTTACACCTGTAATTGAGAAGCTGCAAGTTGAAAGATGGAGTTGCTGCTGGTAAGGAAGAGGCAGATTAAACAAGGGAAATTATTCCAAGGTTGGATGATTGATCTCAACATGCAATCATGTTCTCTAGGATTAATACCAACCTGCTCTTCCCATATTCTTGCCTGTTCATCTCCTTTTATTTTTCTTTTGCTCCCTAATGCATCTTTCAAGCAGCTCTTAAAACTATGGTGCATTACTTATAATAAATTCTTAGCATTTATGTCTTCATTTACATTTACAGTACCTTACATTAATTGAAAAGTTTGAACCTAAAACTGCACTTTTACTTGTTGTATTGTTTGGACCACACTGCAGCTCTGACAAGTTTTATGTCATTCATTAGGATATTTGATTAGTGATGCAACTGAAACAGAAAACTTGAGACAACTCCTTTATGGTTGGTTCCTTATGCCCATAATCTAAACTGCTTATATTATTGTGATCTGGACAAAAAATTACATACCGTTCACTAGAAACTGAGAAGGGTTACTACATGCAACAATGCCATAAATAATCTTAGTCTCATGAGAACTTGTTTACTTTTTGCTTAATAATGAAAATTTGTATGTGTACTTTTGTGTGTGTGTGTGTGTGTGTGCACACATGTACTTGGATACACCTGATGTATGTATTTGGGGAGCGGAGATCAACTTTCAGTGTCATTCCTCTGGAGTGGTCCACCTTTCAGACAGGGTTTATCTCATGGATTTGACTAGACTGGCTGGCCAGTGAGCCCCAGGGATCTGCCTGTCTGCTCTCCAACGTTAGAATTACAAGCATGGGCTGCCACCACTTAGCTTCTTAGGTAGGTTCTAAAAATCAAACTCAGATCCTTATGGTAAGCACTTTACCAACTGAGCCACCTCTCTAGCCCTCAAGGTTTTTTTGGGGGGGGGGGTAGGAATTAAATTTACAGCCTCATGCATACTAGGCAAGAGTTCTACCACTGAGCTATATCCCCAGTCCCATTATCTTTTTTTAATATATAGCAAGGAAACTATCCCTTTAGAGAAAAAGTACTATTGAAAGACAGTAAAATTGGGGTGTTATTTACTAGAAGAACAGTAACAAAGGATTGAGATAGTTTACCAGTTGTGCTGGTGCACATCATTAATCCCAGCACTCGGGAGGCAGAGGCAGGCGGATCTCTGTGAGTTTGAGCTCTGCATTTGAAGTCAACCTGATCTATATAGCAAGTTCCAGGACAGCCAGGGCTACATAGTGAGATTCTTCAAAAAGCAAAACAAAAAAATTAAAGTACTTAGAGAAATATCTTAAATTTTGACTCTGGTAGTTTTCTTGCCATTATGGAATATATCCCAATATCTCCTTTACTGCCAACACAATATGTAATTGGCTTCTTCTTTTCTTCTATTTAATGGGGACAGAAACATTTCAAAGAATTATTTCCAAAAATAAAAATATAAGGGAGGGGTAGGGAGGTAGCTGAACAGGCAAGAGCACTTCCCACTCAAACATGAGAACCTAAGTTCAAATCCCCAGCATTCACATAAAAAGTCAGTCATGCAACACAGTGGACAGTAACAGGGATGACAGTATATGGGCTTAGGGGGCAGAGGCTATGGGAGGGTGCCATTTGGGATGCGGGTATAAAGATAAGTAAGATTGTTTGGGATGTTGTGTATGAAATACACACACAAAAAATCAATTAAAAAAAGTCAGTCACGGCCACAACATGACATGTAAGATCACTAGGGTTTGTTGGCCACTAGCCTAGCACCAGGTTCATTGAGAGACCCTGTCTCAAAGGAGTAAGGCAGAGAAGTGATGAAAACAGGATACCTGTGTCCTCTGCCTCTGTGTACCCTGAAGACATGTATACAGCACACACACTAAACAAATACTGTTTATTTGGTAAAGTAATTGGTCGGGCAGGTGAGGTGGCACAGCACATAAAGGTGCTTGCCACCAAGTCTGATGACCTGACTTGGTCCCCAGAACCCATAGTGGAAGGAGAGAACTGACTGCCACAAAGTGTACTCTGATCTCCACATAAGCACACAAATGGCATGTGTATACATACCAAAATAGGTGCACAAAATAAATGAATTTTTTAAGTAGCTGTCATTGTAGGTTCACACACTAATTAAGTGACTCTACTTTCTGTGTCAATAAATTAACAAATTACTTTGTTACAGACTTTGGGGTGAAGTATGTCTTTGAGTCTTCAGTAATGGAAATTACTGGTCATGAAACAGCCAAAAGGAACTTTTTAGGAGATGCATTAGATACAAATTTGATAATCTTCACTGGTTTCTACTATGTCTTACTTGCTGTCTACCTAACCAACAGTGTCATTAATCATTTTATTATCCATGTGTGTGTGTGTGTGTGTGTGTGTGTGTGTGTGTGTTTCCCTGAAGTTGATATCAGATATCTTCCTAAATTATTCTGCAGAGGCAGGATCTCTCACTTGATCCCAGAGCTCACTGATAGAGTTAGTCTAACTAGCCAGCATAATCCCTGGTATCCCTGTCTCTGCCTCCTGAGTATTAGGGTTATAGGCAGCTGTCACACCTGCAGGACTTTTTGTCAAGGTTTTGGGGATCTCAACAGCACTGTTCCCTACCCTTGCATGGCAAGTGCTTTATCTTCTCAGCCTTCTACTTTTTTTTTTTTTTTTTTTTGGAACAGGGTCTCTCCCTGAGCCTGGAGCTCTCCATTTCAGCTAGATAGCTAGCCAATGAGGTCCCCTTCCTCCCAATGCTGGTGTTCCAGATGGTGTGTCTCCACATCCAGCTTTTGTGTGGGTGCTGAGGATCCAAACTTGGGTCCTTGTGCTTGAGCTACAGGTACTTTATCCACTGAGCCATCTTCCAGGCCCATTGTATTATCTTCTTATTTAAACTGATGGACTCCCAGACACCTTAGTCTTTGGCAAGTATGTACTCTATAAGATCTCATTCACTGCCTCTTTGCAAACCTCCTGTTGAAACTAGGCAAATTGTCTGATTCCTCTTTGCTTATTATGTTTTTTGTTTTGTTTTGTTTTGTTTTGTTTTTGTCTTTTTGAGACAGGGTCTCCCTGTAGCCCCAGCTGACCTGGAACTCACTATGTAGACCAGGCTGGCCTTGAACTCACAGAGACCCACCTGCCTCTTGCCTCCTGAGTGTTGGGATTAAAGGTGTGCACCACCACGCCTGGCATTATTTTTTGTTTTTGAAGCAGCATCTCACTGTGTTAGCCCTGGCTGGCCTGGAACTTTTTAGAGATCTGCCTGCCTTTGCCTCCCAAATTTTGGGATTAAAGGCCTGCACCACCACATCTCGGCTATTCTATTTTTTTATGTCAGGGTTGTGTGTGTGTGTGTGTGTGTGTGTGTGTGTGTGTGTGTGTGAGAAAGGACAGTTTGTAAAAGTCAGTTCTCTTCTTCTACCATGTGGGTTCCAGGAATGGAACTCAGGTTATTAGGTTTGATGACAAGTTCCCTTAGTGGCTGAGTCACCTTGCAGACCCTACTTTCATGTTTTAGCTATTTTGAAACTAAACATGGTGGCACATGTCTATAATCCCAGTACTTGGGAGGTAGAACAGGGAAGATTGCTAAAATTTCAAGGCCAGCATGGTCTACATAACAAGTTTCAGGCCTACCTGGACTACATAATGAAACCTTGGCTCAACAAACAAAAAATAAACAGCAACAAAATGTTTTATGAAAAAAATGGGCCTAATTTATGAAGTTATAAGGACAGTTAAGTTATAATTTGATGCTTTCAACATTATTTAGAAAGTACCTTTTTTTCATCAGAACATTATCTTTATGTTAATTTTCAAAAGCACTTGTTAGGTATGGTAATGTGGGCTTATGATCCCAGCACTCAGGAGGCAGAGGCAGGAAGAGCTCTCTGAGATCAAGGCCATCCTGGTCTACATATTGATTTCCAGGAACAGTGGGACTATGGGGAGACTCTTATCTCAACAGAACCAAACAAATCAAAACACATGTTGAACCACAGTCTTGAGAAAATTATCTCTAGTTTAATCCCATAATTCCTTTATTCACTGTCACATAGTAGGAAAACTCAACCATTCTCTTTTTAAAAAATTCCAGCACCCACATGGCAGCTAACAACTGTCCATAACTCCAGTCCCAGGGGAGCCGACAGGCTCTTCCGACCGCCACAGGCATTGCACGGCACAGGTGCATTTACCTACATGCAGGCAATACACACATACACATAAAAAATAATAATAAATTTTTTAAATTTATTTTTATTTTCAATTATATTTATGTTTGTGTGTCTATGGGATATGTGCATGTGAATGAAGGTACCTGAAAAGTCCAAAAAGGACATCCAGTCCCCTGGAGCTGGAGTTATAAGAGGTTGTGAGCCGCCTTATGTGAGTGCTGGGAACTGAACTCGGGTACTCTGCAAGATGTTTGTTTTTTTGAGACAGGGTCTCTCTGTAGCCCCAGCTGTCCTGGAACTCTCTATAGATCAGGCTGGCCTTGAACTCAAGATCTACCTGCCTTTACCTCTGGAGTGCTAGAATTAAGGGTGTGTACCACCATGTCCAGCTATGCTCTGCAAGATCTTAACCACTGAGCTATCTCTTCAGCCCCTCAGCTATAAGAAATCCATCAGCATCAATTTTTCAATTCACCAAAGGAGGGAAATGTTTCCAGTTTATGGATAAATGTTAATGTGTATATTTTAAATAATTTACAAATGTCTTTCTACTATTCACACTTCATTTGTGATGATAGCAGTTTGCTATTGATGACTCATAGGTAGATAATGTTCCTGAGCTAAGTTTTGTTGAAAGGGAAAAAGTATTCATTTGAAATACATTTTATATATACAAACTACTCAATAGAAAAGTAGAGTAGTTCTCTGTTAAGTTTTGATAATATTTTTTAAATTTTATTATTTTTATTTTATGTGTATGCGTGTATTGCCTGCATGTAGGTAAGTGCACCCGTGTTTGTGCAGTGCCCACGGAGGTCAGAAGAGGCTGTCTGATCCCCTGGGTCTGGGGTTACGGACAGTTGTTAGCTGCCATGTGGGTGCTGGGATTTGAACCTGCATCTTCTGCAAGAACAACCAGTGTTCTTAACCACTGATAATATTTTTTAATGCATTTGTTAAAAGGAAGGGGCTATTGACTTTAATGGGTTACAAGGAATAATATAATAGACACTAGAACCCTTTTCTAATTTTGGAGTAAGTATTGAAGATAACTAATAGTCTAAATCAAACTTCTCATAAATGATTTTGTGACTGGGTATGTACTAGTAGGTGAACTCACTATGCAAATACAGCTGTTAATGAGCTATGTTATAACAATACTAAAGAAAGTTCTGTTAGAGTTCTAAGAAATAATTTCTTCAAGTTGGAGGGATATTTGTGATTTCACTCCTATAGACCAGACGGGGACACTGATTCTAGAAAGTAGTCTTAGAGTTTAAATTTAATTATACCATACATATATTCCCTGTGTGACCTTGACTATGTTAAACCTTTATTAACCTCCTTCTTGGCATTTAGAGGATAAAATGGAGTAATCTACAGCACCTGGCTGTGCTCAGTAATTATTGCCTCCTAATAACAATTTATAGAAAACACAGACCTCATCTATAGCAGCAAAAAATATCTATGATTGTCTAGAGCTGGTTATGGGGTTTACTGAAAGAGGCCCTGGAAGAGTTTCTGGGGGAAATAAAAGTGATTTGTATTGTAATTGTTGTGATGGTTACTCAGATGTATACATTTGTGAAAACTCACTGAAGTGTACACTTAAAATGGGTGTGCTTTTATTGTATGTGAATTATAGTTCCATGAAACTGAAATTTCTCTCTTAAAACAGAAGTAAATAGTTGCTAAGATTTTGGAACTGAGACTGGTAGTTATTTACTATAGTGCCTTCACTTTAACCATAACAGAACTGAATAAATATACCTTAAGTCACACAGCTCTATAAATGGCTAGAATGGGTTTTGAAGCCACTTGGTGCTCCCAATCCAGTATGCATCCCATTTATGATCATACCTTATACAGTTTCTTGAAAGTTGAGGTCTTACCTACTCTATAAACTTTTTTTGTTATTATTGTGGGGGGGGGTGATGTGTATGGGCGTGCAGGCTTGCATGTGCCATAGCACCTGTGCTGGATACCTTTAGTTGTCAGTTTGACACACCTGAATAAAGGAAACTTCAATTGAAGAATTTCTCCCATTGGATTGGCCTGTGGGGCATTTTCTTGATTGTTGAGTGACATGAGAGGGCTCAGCCCACTGTGGGCCATGCCACCCCTGGTAGATGGTCCTGAGTGAATAAGAAAGCAAGGAGCATGGGCCAAGGGAACAAGCCAGTCAGTAAGCAGCATTCCTCCATAATCTGTGCTCCAGGTTCCTGCCCAGAGTTTTTATTTTATGTGTATGAGTCTAATTTTATGTGTATGCATGTATGTAAGTGTACCCATGTCAGGCAACTCCTGCAGAGATCAAAGAGGACATGGGATCCCCTGGAACTGGAGTTAAGGATGGTTGTTAGCCATCATGTGGGTGCTGGGAACCGAACCCAGGTCCTCTGCAAGAGCAGCCAGTGCTCTTAACCACTGAGTCATCTCTCCACCCTATTTTTAATTTGATAAACATTCCTAAGTTTTGATCCCTGTTTGCAATACGAAGAGTCCATGAATCGCCTGCAATTATATATAGAACGATTTTAGTTTTTGCAACTATTTTTCCTGAGATCCGTAGTTTTCTTTTGATTCTTGAAGGATCTAGGCCTCAAAATATGTTAACCTCTGCTCTCATAGTCAATATCCTGCTGCTGTTAATGTTTTTCAAGATAATCTCCAATAGGAAAGTCATAGGCGAACCTCCTCATGAGTAGCTGGTTCTTCGGGCCCTAATGCACCCTACTACGTGTCTTCAGGAAGTAGGATGAGGTGGAAATCTGCTAGCTGTTGGGTACCTGTAGTTTTCAAAACTCCTTGTAAAATAAAATAATTACACCTTGATGTGACCATTAAGTACAATTATGTTTAAAAGAAGGATAACACAGTTTCCTCTTCACCACCCCCTTCTTTCACTTCTAATTCACCTTTTAGGAAGACAGTTTTTAGCTTCTTGTGTTTTTGTGAAATGTGTGGCTAAATAACCCTTGTGATTCAGGTAGAGAATGGCATACACACACACACACACACACACACACACACACACACATATTTTTTGGTCTTTTAGAAACAGGGTCTCCCTGTAGCCCCAGCTGTCCTAGAACTCACTGTGTAGACCAGGCTGGCCTTGAAGTCACAGAGATCACCTGCCTTTGCCTCCTGAGTGCTGGGATTAAAGGTGTGTGCCACCACGCCAGCATGACATGTATATTTTTTGAGTTCTTATTATCATCATCAAGATCTAGTGATGGAGTTGTGTTTTTGATGTTTTATTTGGGGATGATGTCCCCAACAAGCTTACTAATTGGTAATACAAAGTAATCTGTATGAGGTCTTGAATTAGATCCCCAGCACTAGCTGCTCTTGGAGAGGACCCACATTTAATTCCCATCACCTAAATCGCAGCTCACAATTGTCTGTAACTCCTCTAGGGGTTCTAGGGTCTCCAAAGCCCTTCTGACCTCCATGGGCATTGCATGCACAAATGCACTTATATACATACAACAAAACACATACATAAAATAAAAATAAAATGAATCTTTTTAAAAACAAAACAAAAAATTATAGTATTATAAAACAGTGCCTGTTAGTGAAGAGTAATTATATTTTACTCTGATAAGTGTGTATTCAGTTGGCTTAAGTACTACTGCAGTAGAGTGAGGGTGAAAATTAATAGGTTGATAAAATAGAGGATCTCAGATGCCAAACTTCCCTCTTGTTGGAATGACTGCAGTGCAGAAGCTAGTGATTGTGTGACCACATTGCCTCCCACTCAAAGAGGTTCCACGGTTCTACGGTGTTTCTGGAGGACATGGCCATGATTTTTGTATCCCAAGTAGGTGTGAGACATTGCCCTTCCAGAGTGCCTGCATCCCTGGCAAAGGGAATATGAGGATGAGACCTGGTGTACAGGAGTCATGGTATGCTGACTGGTGGCTATCAGGCAAGTTGAAGTATGGTGGTGCCTAATACAAGTCACAGGCTAGCTCTTAATTAAGGTCACAGAATTTGCTGATAGTGGTATATATATGATAAGACTTTGGGGGAGGTTGACTGGAATGGGTACTGACCAATTCAGATAGATACTATATTGCTGGATCAGTGTCTCTGAGTCTTCTTTTAGTTATTACATTATAGTATTGGAGGACTCTTTCCATGAGACTAGGCAGAGGACTGGAAACTAAAATTTAGCCTATGAGTTTATAGTGTTTTGTCGGGGGGGGGTGGTCTTTTTGAGACAGGGTCTCCCTGTAGCTCCAGCTGGCCTGGAACTCACTATGTAGACCAAACTGGCCTTGAACTCACAGAGACCCACCTGCCTCTTGCTTCCCGAGTGTTGGGATTAAAGGTGTGCACCGCCATGTCTGGCCCAATGGTTTTTTGTTTTGTTTTGTTTTTTAAGGTGGCATAATGCTCTAAACATGCATTCTCTCTTTAGGTAGGAATGTTACTTCCAAAAATACTATAGTTTTTAAGTTGTGGTCCTTTACTGTCTCCATAGAAAGAGCAAATGTTTACAGGGCTAGAGAGATGGCTCAGCAGTTAAGAACACTGACTCTTGTTGCAGAAGACCCGGGTTCAAATCCCAGCACCCATATGGCAGCTAACAACTGTCTGTAACTCCAGTTCCAGGGGATCTGACAGCTTCCACTGTCCTCCATGGGCACTGCTCGACACGGATGCACTTACTTACATGCACGCATAACACTCATACACATAAAATAAAAATAATAAAATATATATATTTTTTTAAAAGGGCAAATGTTTAAGCAAAACTTCTTCTGAAGGAAGTTACCCTTTCTATCATTTTGTTGGTTTAGGGGCCTTTGATTCCTTGAGAGGTATTGCAAGTAGAAATTTCAAAACAGTTTGCAGCAGATTACTGTAAAGTAAAGCTTAAGCTGCATGGTATTCTAGTCAATTCAGGCAACTTAACTCATTGTTAGGCAAGTGAAATAATGGGAAGCTTATAATCAAGTTGAATAATCAAGTATTATTCAAGTTGAGTAGAATAAACTTGAGTCCACCTCAAAGTTCATCTTAATACTTCATTCTGTTCTTCAAGAAAGGCAGTTCTTTCTGTTTCTTGGCTTTCCATCTTTACAATTACTAGGTCATTTTTAGGTCATTTTTATCACTGTAAAGTTTAATAGTAACTTGTAAGTACTATCTGTGTAATATACTTCATAAAAGAATTGGGTACTACTTCATACCTGAATGAACCAAGATACATTTAGGCCATCTCTTATTGATAGCTGTTTATTTTTCTGCTTTAAAATATCACAATAGGAAACATTTTGGCATATCTTCAGTACAACCCAAACACACTTATAAGATAAACTCCTAAGTCTGGAGAGATAGGTCAGCAGTAATAACTCTTACTGCTCTGTAAGAGGACTGGAGTCCACATCCCAGCATCTATGCCGGTGACTCACAAACACCTGTGTCTCCAGCTCAAAGGGATCTGACACTCCCTTCCAGCCTCTGTTGGCACCCACAGAAACATGTAAATAATAAATCTTCAAATATGTTTCAAAAAAGATAAACTCCTACTGGGTGTGGTGGCACATGCCTTTAATCCCAGCACTTGGGAGGCAGAGGCAGGTGGATCTCTGTGAGTTCGAGGCCAGCCTGGTCTATATAGCGAGTTCCAGGTCAGCTGGGGCTACAGGGAGACCCTGTCTCAAAAAGACCAAAAAGTAAATAAATAAATAAACTCCTAAAATGTATTTCTTCTAAAACCACTACTGCAGGATAAGACTTGGTTTGATTGTAATAAGCTCACATTTATTTTCTTTTTTTCCTCTGAAGCCTGTGCCTACTGCACTGGCTCAGGTGGACAGAGAAAAGATCTATCAGTGGATCAACGAACTGTCCAGTCCTGAGACAAGGGAGAATGCTTTGCTGGAGCTAAGCAAGAAGCGAGAATCTGTCCCTGACCTTGCACCTATGCTGTGGCATTCATTTGGTACTATTGCAGCACTTTTACAGGTAGGTATATATCCATGAGTAGCAATTCATTCATGTCCATCACATGTCTGTTTTTCTCTTTGTTCAAATGATTTTGAAGGCTTTCGAAGGGTGATTTTTAAACATTAGCATTTTTAAGAATCCATTTTAGAGAAAAGTCTAAGATGTTTGTTAAAATGCAGATTTTGGGATTCTCCCTAAGAGATTGAATTTAATTGGCTTGAGAGTCGAGCTCTAAAATCAATATTTAACAGGTAAATCTAAAAGCTATGTAGAGAAAAAGCTTTTAGGAGTACAACAGGATAAATCTATATATCAAGGAAGAACATGGAGATAGTCTAGCAATCATAGGTATGGTCTGGGGAAAGAAAAGATAAAGATGTAATTGATGTAGCCAGCGAGCCAGGCATGGTGGTGCACACCTTTAATCCCAGCACTCCAGGCCAGCTAGGGTTACAGGGGGACCCTGTCTCAAAAAAAGATACAATTGATGTAGAATTAAAGGTGGGTAGGTGGGTATGTGTGTACATTAAAGAGCAAGTAACTGGGAATGGTGAGATTGGCAACCTGAGATGGAACCGAAGAACAAACATAGAAGAAGGAAAGAACCAACTCCTGCAAGTTGTCCTCTGGTCTCCACACATGTGCCATAGCGTGTGCACATAAACAGGCCGGTGGGTAGGTAGGTGGGTCGGTGGATGGATGGATGGATGGATGTGTAAAAATAAAGAATAAATGACTAAAATTTGATTCAGACTAGAATGGTGATTGGTGGAGAATAAATTAAAGTGGAACAATCTTAAGATACCAAGGTAGTAGGACAATTATCCTTTAAACTGTTACTCCAAGTTGCTAATAATCTTTCATATCTGGTAAATTCATATTCTGTCCTTAATACATGTAGCCAAGAATCTTTTAATGTTATGGGAGCATTTTGACCAAAGATTTTGCAATTAAGATAAATGGAATTTTGTTCATCATCAATCTCATCAGTATAACTTAAAGCAGAATGTTAATTAAGCTGCAAAATCTATGAGGAAGGGTAGGAGACCCCAGTTGTCTCCATAGAAATGTTCCTAGAGATACATATAGAAATTTTTCCTAGTTCAGTATGTTTGTGATGAAAGAATAATTCAGTTTTTCTAGGATGTGTGGAATTAAGATGACCTTTTAAGATTGTTATTCGTTTTGTTTTTTTTTTAATATTTCGTTTATTTATTTTTTTATTTTTTTATTTTTTTTGTCTTTTTGAGGCAGGGTCTCCTTGTAGCCCCAGCTGTCCTGGAACTCACTATGTAGACCAGGCTGGCCTCAAACTCACAAAGATCTGCCTGCCTCTGCCTCCCAAGTGCTGAGATTAAAGGTGTGCGCCACCACACCTGGCAAGATTGTTATTTTTTAGTACCATGACAATTTAGTTTTGTAATTATTACTCATCTGGGATTCATTTTGTTTTGTTTTTTTTTCCTCAGGAAATTGTGAATATTTATCCATCTATCAACCCTCCCACCTTGACAGCACACCAGTCCAATAGAGTTTGCAATGCTCTGGCATTACTGCAGTGTGTGGCCTCACACCCAGAGACCAGGTAAATGTTTTGTGGGAGTTGGTAAGGTGATAGGGGTAGGTTTTGCTTAATAAGGTCCCTCTATTATCTGAGTGATCAGAGAAGGAACTTGCAGTGTCATGTGTGCAGGTGAAATTTTATGTCTCTGAGTTTTGTTTTGTTTTTTTATTTTATTTGTTATTTTTAATTTTTTGTGTATGAGTGTATTGCCTGCATGTAGGTAAGTGCACTCGTGTCATGTAATGCCTGTGGAGGACAAAAGGGGCCGTCGAATTCCCCTGGAACTGGAGTTATAGACAGTTGTTAGCTGCCATGTAGGTGCTGGGATTTGAACCTGGGTCTTCTGTAAGAACTACTAGTGTTCTTAACCTGAGCCATCTCTCCATCCACATCTCTGGGTTTTTTAAATATGCTTTGTTAGTTGGTTTTGGGGTTGTTTGTGACTACTTGGGGTTAAGATGGGTTGTTTGGTTTTGGATTTCGTTTTTTAATTTATTTTTATGTATATGAGCGTTATTCCTGCATGTATATAAGTGCACCTGTGTTGTGCAGTGCCCACAGAGGATAGAAGATGTTGGATCCCCCCTAGAACTAGAGTTAAAGACCGTTGTTAGCCACCATGTGTGCTAGGATTCTAACCCAGGTCTTCTGCCAGTACTCTTAACTGCTGAGCCATCTCTCTAGCCCCTGGTTTTGGATTTTTGAGATAGGCTTTTTCATTGTTGTTTTGCTTCAATTTTTGTTTTGTAGCTCAGGCTTGCCTGAGACTTAATCCTACCCCCTCTTTCTTTCAAGTGCTGAGATTACAGGTGTGTACCATCATACCCACCTTTCTCTTGTTTTCCTTTGACAGTTGACATGTACATTTCTCCATTATTAAGTTTGCTAGCCATTTTTCAAAGTTTCTGGTTTCATATTTGAAGGAAATGTCTTATGTTTTTAAAATGAAGCAGAATACAATTTCACACCTTAACATCATAACAGTACTGAAAATATCACTAAACACCCTGAACATAAATAGATGAACAAATAATTTCATGATTTTCTAGTGTTCTAAGGAAAAAAAAATTTTGTTACCTTAAAAGTGTTCTCATTCAGTGATTCAATTCTGAGTATAAAACCAGAGCTTTAAGCCTGGCATGGTGGCTCACACTTGTAATCCCAGCACTCTGGAGGCTGAGACAGAGGCTCTCATCAAGTTTTAGGCCAGCCTGGGCGATAGAGGGAGACCCAGGCCAATGTGGGCTACAGAAGACTCTATCTGAAAAAATAAACAAAATTAAGAGGGCCAGAGCACTGGCTGCTCTTGTAGAGGACACGGATTCAATTCCCAGTATCCATATGGTGACTGACAACTGTCCCACTTCCAGGTGAATCTGATGCCCTCTTCTGATCTCCACAAGCACTCAGGACACAAGTACACTTACATGCAGGCAATACACTCATACACATAAAATTAAGAAATAATAATAAAATATTTTTTAATTAATTATGTAATGATTTTAATTGTGTTCAGTTAAATCAGTCATCTCATAGCAATGAATTTTTTTTTTTTTTATGTGTATGAGTGTTATGCCTGCATGTATATATGTGCACCCGTGTTGTGCAATGCCTTTGGAGGTCAGAAGGCGTTGGATTCCCCGGGAAATGGAGTTACGGATGGTTGTTAGCTGCCATGTGGGTGCTGGGAATCAAACCCAGGTCCTCTGTAAGAGCAGTCAGTGCTCAGTGCTCCTAACTGCTAAGCCATCTCTCCAGCCCCCCTTCTTTTTTTTTTAATGTGTATAAGCGATATTTTTTTTTTTTTTTTTTTTGGTCTTTTTGAGACAGGGTCTCCCTGTAGCACCAGCTGACCTGGAACTCACTATGTAGACCAGGCTGGCCTTGAACTTACAGAGATCCGCCTGCTTCTGCCTCCTGAGTGCTGGGACTAAAGGTGTGTGCCACCATGCCCCGTGAGGAATGAATTTTTAAAGTGCAGCATTCACATGACAGGAAAGTAAAGTGTGTGTTAAGCATATGGCCATTTCTGCTTCCTAAATCTGTGGAAGTTACTATTTCATTATTGTTGCACAATACATGGCAGATAGCAAGAATTTAGTAAATATTTTTTAAATACTTTTTTCCATTGGACCCAGATTTGACTTCAGAATCCTTCTTAACATAATACTCTAAACAGCCTCTATAATACACAGGACTTGGCATGCAAGTTAAAACTTTTTGCCATACTGTCATATGTGGGAAAGTAAACAAAATCCTGTTCAAGAGTCTACTTTAGGGCTGGCAAGATGGCTCAGCAAGTAAAAGGGCTTGCTGCCAAGCCTAACAATCTGAATTTGATCCTCAGGACCCACATGATGAAAAGAGAGAATCACCATGGCATGAACATAACCCCCTAAAAACATATAGATAAATGTGATTTTTTTTTTTAAATGTGTATGAGTGTATTGCCTGCATGTATGTAAGTGCACCTGTGTTGTGCAGTGCCTGCGAGGACAGAAGAAGCCATTGGATCCCCTGAAACTGGAGTTACGGACAGTTGTTAGCTGCCGTGTGGGTGCTGGGATTCGAACCTGGGTCTTCTGCAAGAACAACCAGTGTTCTTAACCGCTGAGCCATCTCTCCAGCCTGATAAATGTAATTTTAAAATGTAAATCTGCTTTGTAACCTTTTTGTTTTTATATGCATCAATGCTTTGTCTGCATATAAGTGCACCACATGCATGCAGTGCCTGCAGAATCCAGAAGAAGGCATCATCTCCTTGGGCTGGAGTTATAGACAGTTAGCCACCAGGTGGGTGCTGGAACCAAACCTGGGTCCTCTGTATGGGCAGCCAGTGCTCTTAACTACTGAGCTGGCTCTGTAGCCGCTGCCCTGCTTTGTAACTTTTAATGGTCCCTGAGACACTTATTAAAGACCAGTCTGGGCTGTATAATATAGTGAGACCTTCCTTTGTCTAAAAAAATCCACAAAAGAGAATTATTTCTATGTCCAAAAATGGGAATTATTTATATCTACTTAACAGAAGTACATAGACAGATGTTCCTATTAGTTATCTGACATTAACTACAAGTGAATTTTTTTTAAATACTTGATGTATTTGATGATGTGCCTAACAAAAAAGAAAATTGTGCTTTTAAGCCAACAATTAGCTGGACATGGTTATGCATGCCTATAATCCAGGCACTTAGGTTGAAATAGAGGGATCAGGAGTTCAAGGTCATCTTTAGCTACATAATGAGTTCAAGGCCAGCCTAGGCTATATAAACCCTATCTCCAACAACAAACAAAAGAAGTATAGCAAATAAGCAATGGCTTTTGAGACAAAGTCTCTAGGCTGGCCTCAAATTCATGATCCTCCTGTCTCAGGAAAGCTCCTGGGTGTTGGGGCTATATATAGATGTGCACCAGCACATCTGGTCTTAGCTATTGTAACTTGGCTTCTTTTTGTTTTTTTAAAAATATTTATTTATTTTTATCTTATGTGTATGCGTGTGTTGCCTTCATGTAGGTAAGTGCGCCCGTGTCGTGCCATGCCTGCCGGAGGTCAGAAGAGGCTGTCGGATCCCCTGGGACTGGAGTTACAGACAGTTGTTAGCTGCCATGTTGGTGCTGGGATTTGAACCTGGGTCTTCTGCGAGAACAACCAGTGTTCTTAACCACTGAGCCATCTCTCCAGCCCCCCCCCCCCTTTTTTTTAAGTTCACAATAGGATGCTGTAAGTTAATCAGTTTTTTATGTACTTGGTGCTGATTTAAAGGGAAAATCATGTTGCTTTAGCATGGCTGTTGGTTTCCATTCTGCCATTGACCCCTTGAGCTGAGTACGTCTATGGTGGGTAGAAGAGGGCAGGAGGGTGCTCTCCTAGACAGTGTACGCATCTCTGGCTTCTTTCTACTAGATGCCAGTCGCCCTCAACATATCTCACTTCTGACAAAATGTCTCCAAAATTGGCACATCTCTTAGGGGACAGAATTACACATTTCAGAATGTGGATCAAGACTAATAACCAGTGGGCATGGTGGTTGTACACTTTAATCCCACCACTTTGGGAGGTGGAGGCAAGAGGATCAAAAGAAAGCAACTATTATCAGGTTTATTTGCTGTGATGTTTGTTTGTTTGGTAGGCTTCAAACGCAACTGTGAAACTTGAGTGTCTTATTTTTTCTATTAAAAATCATGAGAAGGCTGGGCATGATGGCACTCTGGAGGCGCAGGCAGGCAGTGAGTTCAAGGCCAGCCTGGTCTACACAGAAAGTTTCAGATCAGCAAGGGCTACATAGTGAAACCCTGTCTTTAAAAAAAAAAAAAAAAAAAACTAATGATGAATAACATTCTATCTTAAAAATTTCTTATTCTTTGGACTGAACAGATGGCTCAGCGGTTAAGAGCACTGGCTGCTCTTGCAGAGGACCCAGGTTCAAGTCCCAGCACCCACATGGCGGCTAATAACCATCTTTAACTCCAGTTCCAGGAGATCTGATGCCCTCTTCTGACCTCTGAAAGCATTGCATGACACGGGTGCATTGACCTACATGCGAAAAATACACACTCGTACACATAAAATTTAAAAATAAGCTGGGAGTGGTGGTGCACGCCTTTAATCTCAGCATTTGGGAGGCAGAGGCAGGTGGATCTTTGTGAGTTCAAGGCCAGCCTGGTCTACATAGTGAGTTCCAGGACAGCTGGGGCTACAGGGAGACCCTGTCTCAAAAAGACAAAAAAATAATAATAATAATAAAATCTTTTTTAAATAGAAAAAAATTCCTTATTCTAAGATTCTACAGTGTGGGTCCTTAGACAAGACTCCTATATTAAAATTCACCCACCCAAGGTTCAAGGACCATTGCAGAAGAGGGGATGGAAAGATTCTAAGAGTCAGGGAGGAGGTGCATGACCATATGAAATTAAGAGTTCCGCAGGCTCCTGGGACTCTCGTACAAACCTACAGCCCTGTTGTCAGCATACACAAGACCCATACAAACTCAAGCTGACAAAAACCTAGCACAGAACTGTGGAAATGGAGAGCAGACCCCAATCTTAAATGAGAAAGAGCTGATCTTAAAGGGACAAACTCTAGATAGGCTCACTAGACCTCAGTGAATGAACTTGCCCTGAGGGATATCTGGGCACTCTAACTTGACATGATAGGCCTTAACAAAAATGACAGAATGTATGAATTGGGGGTGGCGGGGGGGCACTATGGGAGGGAGCCAGAGGGGAAGGTGATAAAAAGATGATCAAGATTTTCTGTATTAAATGCATAAAAGGTTTAAAACAATTCTTTTTTTTTTAATTCCTTATTCTCACATTGTTACAAATTGTTAACCAACATGGAAATTTGATGTGTAGACGTTAACAGTGAGCTCTGAATATGGCTGTTTTTTCTTCCAGGTCAGCTTTTCTTGCAGCACACATCCCACTTTTTTTGTATCCCTTTTTGCACACAGTCAGCAAAACACGTCCCTTTGAATATCTTAGACTCACCAGCCTCGGAGTTATTGGTAAGTTATTTTTGTTTCTTTTTTCTTTTTCTTTTTCTTTTTCCTCTCCCTCCGTTTTTTTGTTTGTTTGTTTGTTTGTTGGCAGATTTTTAATTGGGGTTTATATGGGTTGGGATGGTATGCCCCTCCCTCCCAAGAAATGTCCATTTTAATCCTCCTGAGGTATTTTCTGGAACTTTCTCTTTGTCTTTGTGCCACTCTTGTTGCCAGCAGTAGCTTCAGGCCCACTGCTAGCTGCTCCTTCTCAGAAGAAAATTTCCTTTTTTTCTTGGAGACACTCTTGCTCCCTCTTCAGGGGCCATTTCCTCCTTAGGTATAGACTTCTTTTAGGAATAGGAAGGTTTGTGCTGGTAGCAGCAGTCTCTTCAGGATCACTAACCAGCTCCTCCTTGGAGAGAGCTTTCTTTTTCATTGAGGGGAAGAAACAGGTTGCTCTTCTTCCATTCCATTTCCTGAGGCGCCTTTTGGGGCTTTGGTTTTTTTCTTCTTTTTTGGTTTTTCATATGTCTCACAGAACAGGGAGAATAGGAATTCACACCCTTTTGGTTCTTTTGAGACAGCATCTTCCTGTATTTCTGGTATTTTGTTTCTCTTGAGATGTAGGCTAGGCTAGCCTCAAACTCACTATGTAGCTGTAGAACCCTTGAACTTGTGATCTTTCTACCTTCATCTTCCAAGTACTGGGATTACAGGCATTCATTACCATGCTTTCAGTATATCTTTCAATGCAGTACTAGCAATTGAACCCAAGGCTTCATGCATGCTAGCCAAGTACTCTAACAGAGCTACACCCTTAGTCCATTATTGCTAAGTTATTAGGGATATTTTGCAAACCGAAACTCTTACTCATAATAGTGGTCTAAGTTGTGTGGGTTTTTTGTGTTTCTGTGTGTCTTTGATGTTGTCTCATTCACTAATAAAATGCTTCTTTACTTTTCTTGCCATTCTAAATGTTGTTAGCGAAGCTGTAAGGGCCAGTATTTAAGATGGAATTTTAGCATCAAATTATAGAGTAAAGAATAAGAACTTAATTTTTTTGTTTGTTTGTTTTTGTTTTTTTGAGACAGGGTCTCCCTGCAGCCCCAGCTGTCCTGGAACTCACTATGTAGACCAGGCTGGCCTTGAACTCACAGAGATCTGCCTGCCTCTGCCTCCTGAGTGCTGAGATCAAAGGCGTGCACCACCACGCCCAGCTAAGAACTTAATTTTTTTTTAATTATATTTAGGATTGAACTAAGAGCCTTGCACTAGCTTTACCACTGAGCAATGTCCCCTACCTTTTTTCATTTTTTTAAATTTGACACAAGGTCTCATTAAGTTGCTGTGGCTGACCTTGGACTCAGAATCCTTCTACCTCAGTCTTCTGAATGACTGGGATGACAGACATTTTCCATCATGCCAGGCAAGAACTTAATTCAACAGAGTTATTACAAGAATAAGAATTTGGGTACTGGAGAGATGGCTCAGTGGTTAAGAGCATTGGCTGCTCTTGCAGAGGACCCGGGTTCAATTCCCAGCACCCACATGGCAGCTATGAACCGTCCTTAACTCCAGTTCCAGGGGAATCTGATACCTTCTTCAGACCTCTGCGGCATTGCACAGCACGGGTACACTCATATACATGCAGGCAATACATTCATACACATAAAATAAAAAAATAAGCGCCGGGCATGGTGGCACACACCTTTAGTCCCAGCACTTGGGAGGCACAGGCAGGCGAATGAATCTCTGAGGGTTGGAGGCCACCTTGGTTTACATAGCAAGTTGGCGACAGGGAGACCCTGTCTTAAAAATTAAAAAAAAAAAAAAAAAAAAACAGAATAAAAATTTGCGGGAACTGGAGAGATGGCTCAACTTGCTGTTCTTAAAGAGGACAAGAGGACCTTGTTCAGTCCCAGTATCCACATGATTCCACTCAACTGTCTATAACTCCAGTTTCAGGGGATCTGACTTCCTCTTCTGTCCTCTGCACATGCATATGGTACACATACATACATGGAAACAAAACACTCATACACACAAAAGTAGATAAATCTTAAAAAAAAAAAAAAAAAACAGGCATGTGACACGTGCCTGTAAAACCCAGCACTCAGGAGGCAGAAACAGGTAGATCTCTGTGAATTCAAGGCCAGCCTGGTCTACATGGTGATATAGGCCAGCCAGTGCTACATAGTGAAACCCTATCTCTAGAAAAAAAGAAAATAAGAGTAAGAGTTTGAATTTGGAGCTGGGGCTCTAGCTCAGTGACACAGTGCCTGCCTAGCATACACAAGGCCTTAGGTTCAGGCCTAGCACCTCACCACCCCAAAAAAGTTAGAATCAGGACTTGTCTCCCTTTCTGTTGTTTGTTTGTTTCTGTCTTTTTGAGACTGTAGCCCTAGCTTGCCTAGAACTCACTATATAAACCAAACTGGCCTGGGACTCACCGAGATCCACCTGCCTCTGCCTCCCAAATGCTGGGATCAAAGGTATGAGCCACCGTGCCCGGTTAAGTTCTTTCTTAATTTCAGCGTTTGCCATCTGCTTTTTCACCTAGGTTTTCATGCGCCAGTCAATTTCTCATGCACACTAGGCCAGTTCTCTACTGCCAAACCTTGTCCCCAGCTGCCCATATACATTTGTTATGGAGGTTGTATGAGAAATACTTGGGACTTACATACTTCCATCCTGGTCTCTCCTTCCATGTGATTTATGGATTCTCAATGTTAAAGGACAGAATTAATGAGCGCAAGAAGAACAGAAATGAAAAGCAGATTGGTTTTTTTTTGGGGGGTCTTTTTGAGACAGGGTCTCCCAGTAGCCCCAGCTGTCCCTGGAACTCACTATGTAGACCAGGCTGGCCTTGAATCACAAAAGATTGCCTGCCTCTGCCTCCCAAGTGCTGGGATTAAAGGCATGCACCACCACGCCTGGCAGTGTATGTTTTTATTTTATGCGTATAAGTGTTATTACCTGCATGTATGTAAGTGCACCCATGTTGTGCAATGCCCGCAGAGGTCAGATGAGGGCATCAGATACCCTTGAGCTGGAGTTACAGGTGGTTGGCAGCTGCCATGTCGGTGCTGGTAATCAAATCTGCATCCTCTGCAAGAGCAGCCACTGCTCTTAACCACTGAGCCATCTCTCCAGCCCCACACATTTCTATGTAAGCCCTTTCTTGATACTGTTTTCTTACAGTTTTGCTTAGGTACTACCCAAAAAAAGAATATTGATCACAAACTTTGGTTGGTTGGATTACTGATTTTATATTCAATCTACATTCAAGGTCTTGTGATTATAAACTATAAATTGGGAGCTTTTTTGAGACAGAGTCTAGCCCAGGTTAGCCTTGAACTCATTGTGTAGTCAAGGATGACCTTGAGTTCCTGGTCCTCTTGCCTGTGCCTCCTAAGTGCTGCCATTATAGGCATGTGTCACCAGGCCTGGTTTATGTGGTACTAAGGATCAAACCTCATACATGCTAGGGGAAACACTTTTCTAACTAAGCTACATCCCCAGGCCAGGAAATATAATTTAAATTTTTGCTATTTCCATGACATATTTCTCAAATATACTTCATTCTAATTTTTGTTTTGTTTTTTGAGACAGAGTCTCACTTTGTAGCATTGGCTGACCTGTATAGACCATGTTGGCCTGGAACTCACAGAGATCTACCTACCTCTGCCTCCCAAGTATTAGGGTTAAAGAAAAGCATGTGTCACCATGCCCTGCTATTCTACTTTCGAAGACTAATTATTGGGGCTGAGAAGATGGCTCAGTGAAAAATGTGCTTGCTGCTGAGCATAGTAGCACACACCTTTAATCCCAGCACTTGGGAGCCAGAGGCAGAGGTGGATAAATTCTGTGAGAGTGAAGCCTACCTGGTCTACATAGTTCCAGGCCAGCTGGGTCTAGAGAGAGACCCTGTCTCAAAAAGATAAAAAAGAGAGAGAAAATGTACTTGCTGTCCAATCATGAGTTTAAGTTCCCAGCACCCATAGGAAAAGTTAGTCATGGTAGCACTCACTTATGATCCCTACATTGGTGTGCAGAGACAGGGGGAATTTACATATAGCACAAACACAAAAATTAAAAATAAATGAATAAATAAAAGGAATAACCATTACCTCATACATCCCAAATGAATGCTACTGCATTTTACATTTCCCCTAAAGTAGTATTACAGTATTTGAAGTCTTATTTTTGAGGTTTTAGGATAAAAGTTAAGAGTGAAGATATTAAAAACCAAAAAAGATACTTCTTTTTTCCAAAGCTAGCTATGGTGGCTCATGCTTTTAATCTCAGTACCCAGGAGTTTGAAGCAAGAGGTTCACTGTGAAATTGTGGTCAGTCTGGGCAGCTAAGTAAGACCCTGTCTCAAAGAAAACAATATTCTAGGCGACCTAGCCAGTTGCTTATCTCACATGTATTTCCTGAAGCTCTATTTCTCCAGGTCAGTTGAGACAACAAGCAAAAGGTTAATACTGAGCCAAGACATTGTCTTATAATAAGCTCAAAGCTTTTCACACAAGTGAATATAAATGAAATGACACATGAGACCAGTTAGAAAATAGTCGAAACTGAGTAAAACTGAAAACAAAAACACCATAATTCATGAGGTGTAGCTAAAGCAAAGCCTTCGAGAAAATTGGTAGCATTAAATGTCTGTATTAGAATATTAGAAAGCGAAGTCTCTGATCAATATCTAAGCTTTAACCTCAAACTAGAGCCAAACAGAGTGGCACATGTCTGTAATTAGAGCCGTGAGAGGCAGATTTTTTTTCCCCCTGTAGAAATTAGCAATGGATTGCTATGGACTGAGTTGTGTCCTCGAGTTTTCAAAGGGGGAAGCCTTATCTCTAATTTTGAGATAGAAGTAGGACCCTCAGGCTGAAGTTAAGTATCCTTGTAATCAGAGATATCACAGAGCCCCCATGAGGCACACTGATCTCAGCTTCCAGCTTCAAGAACAGCGGAAAATGAAAGAAAGGCCAAGGAACTAGACAATTAGAACAGTTGGTTTTTTTTTAAATATTATGTTTATTTTATGTGTGTGAGTGTATTGCCTGCGTGTATGTGAGTATACCTGTGTCATGCATAGGCTTCGGAGTCCCCTGGAACTGGAGTTAAGGATGGTTCGTAGCTGCCATGTGCGTGTTCTGCAAAATCAGTCAGTGCTCTTAATCACTGAGCCATCTCTCCAGCCCTTGTTTTTTTGTGTTTTTTTTTTAAAGCCAAACCTAAAAGATACATACTGCTTGATTTCCAGACCTGGAAAACCTTGGTATTCAAAACATTTGGGTATTGGTGAAAGATAGACTTTCAGATCATCACAGCAGAAAAGACAGTCCTTGTCAGTAAGTGTAAGTGGTACTGGAACAGTTGGATGTCACTGTGAAAAACAGTGAATCACAGTTTATTCCGGGTACTAAAATATTAAAATAAAATCAGCTCAATGTGAATCTTGGGCCTACATTTAACATCTGGAAAGGCCAGAGATAGAATTGGTTGAGTACTCACTTCAGTTCACATGTATTAAGCTTTATTTTGAATCCCTAGCACTACCCCACCACCCAAAAAGGTTGACATAAATTCTAAAAGAAATAATAATTTGGTATCTGCAATAGACTGCAGTTTGTGCTGGTTGATATAGAGTTTGAGGTATAAGCACTTAATAGATTGCTAGTTCTAGTTAAAACAGATAGTAGTCATAATCTCTCCTAAAGTAACTGATTTTAGTTACAGATTCAAACAACCAAGGCCATTTATAGAAGAGCTAGTGAAACATTGGGCAGTTCATAGATTAGTCATTTATTTAATGTGACTATTGCCCATACAGAGAAGGTATTACTGTGCTATGTCTTATCACCTGGTCAGCATTATCATTTGATTGCATAGGTGGCTAGCAATTCACAAAATAATAGAATTAGGGTGAATTTAGGAGTTATTTATACAGACACCTACAAAGGGAAAGTAGCATTCTCACAACAGTCTAGTGTAGAAGTAAGATTAAAATATCTAGGTGTGGGTATGTTTCTCGTTTGCAACTTTTGCTGTTGGTTGTGCAAAGCAGTGGTCGTGCTGTTTGGGTGGAGAGGTAATAATATGCCTATTATAAAAGTACAGTTAAATGCTGGGTGTGGTGGCACACACCTTTAATCCCAGCACTTGGGAGGCAAAGGCAGGTGGATTTTTGTGAGTTTGAGGCCAGCCTGGTCTATATAGTGAGTTCCAGGGCAGCTGGGGCTACAGGGAGACCCTGTCTAAAAAAAAAAAAAAAAAAAAAAAAAAAAGTACAGTTAATACAGGCATAATGTCTTTGTTATCTAGTAGGCTGCTTTAATACTAATGTAGTATTCTCCCTTAGCTAAAATTTGTGGAGAATAGTTTAATATTATTGTAGATTATTTGATAAGAATCAGAAATAGGGGGATTTGGGGGAGGAATGGTTCAGTGGATAAAGGTGCTAGCCACCAAGCCAAAGAACCTGAGTTCAATCCCTGGTACCCACATAGTGGAAAGAGAACCACTTCCTACAAGTTGTCCTTTCACCTCCACACTCATGCCATAGCATGTACATATGCACACACATACACACAAGTAAATATGTAATTTTTTAAAATCAGGCTAGCGGCAGATTGAGGTGGCACACGCCTTTAGTCCCAGCACTTGCGAGGCAGAGGCAGGCGAATCTCTGTGAGTTCAAGGCCAGCCTGGTCTACATAGCAAGTTCCAGGCCAGCTGAGGCTACAGGGAGACCCTGTCTCAAAGAGATTAAAAAAAAAAAAAAAATCAGGCTAGAGAGATGGCTCGGTACTAAGCTGCTCTTGCAGAGGACCCAGGTTAGATTTTCAGCACTCACATGGCAGCTAACAGCCATCCATAATTCTAGTTCCAGGGGAATTTGATGCCCTCTTCTGATCTCTGAGAGCATTGCACAATACAGGTACACTTAACATACATGTATTCAATATACTCAGACACATAAAATTTAAAAATAAAATAAAATTTAGAAAAAAATAAAAGGGGTTGGGGACATAGCTCAGTTAATACTGCTTTAGCTCTAGGTGTTAATTCCGGTGTTACATAAGCCAGGTGTGGTGGTGCACACCTATAATCCCAGTGCTGTATTTAGATGGTTAAACTGCTGCTGACCACATTATCTACGAACTTAATACTTGGTCTTTCAGTGCTGATAGGTAAATCAACCTGTGCCTTTATCCTCCCCCTCCACCCCCCAAACAGGGTTTCACTGTTATTTGGGCTGAGCTTAAACTTGACAGCATTTTCCTGTCTCAGCCTCCCGAATGCAGGATTTCATTCGAGAACTGCCCTGCCTGGTTTACTATGGGTATTCCCTGACACAGAAATTATAGTCTATGTGTCATATTTAAATTCTACAACTTAACTTGATGAACAGTGTAGAATAAATTAAACTAGAACTTATTACTCTAAAATAATTTTGTTTGTCCATATTTTCTGTAGGGGCCTTGGTGAAAACAGATGAGCAAGAAGTAATCAACTTTTTATTGACAACAGAAATTATCCCTTTATGTTTGCGCATTATGGAATCTGGAAGTGAACTTTCTAAAACGGTATGTGCTTTTAACTGAGATTCAACATAGTTTTGGCTTTATGCCTGATGGAATCATTTCCTGCCTCTCTTCAGCCTTTACAATAATTTTTCCTCTCTTTAAAAATTTATTTTGAGGGAGGGGTGTGCACATGTGCCATAGGGTTGGAGACAGGAAACTTTGGGAATCAGTTCTCACCTACATGTTGAGGCCAGGTGGTTTCAACTTGCTGTGCATTCCAGACTAGCTGACCCACAAGCTTCTGGGCAATCCTCCTGGCTTTGCTTCCCATCTCACCATAGGAATGCAAAGATAACAGATGCATGCCACCACATTTGACTTTTTACATGGCTTCTGGAAATCAAACTTGGGTCAGCAGTCTTATACAGCTAGTGCTTTTGCCCACTGAGCTGTCTCCCTACCCCCATTTTTTCTCTTTTCTATAAAAATTATTAAATGATCATTAAAAATCACAGACTGAGGCAGAGAGATCACAATTTCAAGGCCAGCTTGGACTTGATGGTAAGACACTGTCTCAAAAGATAGACAGACCCACACTACCCAGAAGGACATGAAGTAAATTCCTTTGTGTGAATTGCCTGCCTGAGGATGCACATGTGGAGTCTAGAGATCAGCAACAGGTGTCTTAAATATTACTGCTCTGCACCTTCTTTTTGAGACAAGGTCTCTCACAAAGCTGGAGCTCACTGTTCATCCAGACTGCCTAGATAGACAAGAAAACAAACCCAGCATCACTGGGGTTACGGACACGTTACCACCCCCAGCTTTTACATAGGTACCAGGGATCAAAACTCAGGTCTTCATGCCTTCATGGCAAGAACTTTTCCCTGAACCATATCCCTAACCCAAGTATATGTATAATTCTTTATGTATAATGAGGCGTGTATGCCTGTGCTTCTGCATACTGTGCTTTTTAACTGCTAATGAGATTATGACTGTATAGAGTTCTTAGCCTCATTTTCCAAGAATACTGTTGTGTTCTGACATTGAATATGGTAGTAAAGTCCCTTTTTTTTCTTTTTCTTTTTTTTTTTTTTTTTTTTTTTTTTTTTTTTTTGGTCTTTTTGAGACAGGGTCTCCCTGTAGCCCCAGCTGTCCTGGAACTGACTATGTAGAACAGGCTGGCCTTGAACTCACAGAGATCTACCTGCCTCTGCCTCCCGAGTGCTGGGATTAAAGGTATACACCACCATGCCCGGTTTTCCCTTTTCTTCTGTAGGTGACTTGCCTTCTTATCTTTTTCTCTTTTGTTTTTTCTATCCTCTGGCTTCATCGACATCAGTTATGCCGTATTGTCCGTCTTTCGTGTCTGTCTTTTTTTCCTTTCTTTTTTTTTTTTTCTTTTTCTTTTTATTTTTTTTATTTGAGACAGGGTCTCCTGTAGCCACAGCTGGCTGGAACTCACTGTGGAGACCAGGCTTGCCTCAAACTCACAAAGATCCACCTGCCTCTGCCTCCCAAGTGCTGGGATTAAAGGCATGCACCACCACGCCTGGCTTAACGTTTTTCTTTATATGCCTTTTCCTGATTTTCTACCTTAACCATTAGTTTGATTGTTTGATTATTCCCTGTTCCAGTACTCCCTACTTCGAAGTGTCTAGAACTAATCTTCCTTTTTTTTTTTTTCTTAAAGCCAGGGTCTCCCTGTAGCCCCAGCTGACCTGGAACTGCCTATGTAGACCACACTGGTCTCAATCTCACAGAGATCTGCCTGCCTCTGCCTCCTGAGTGCTGGGATTAAAGGCATGCAGCAGCTGCCTTTTATAGTTAATAGGTAATGGTTTCCTAACTTGTCTTCCTTTGCTCTCTAGAGGCCCTTACTGGTCTGATAACTATGTAGCCCAGGCAGACCTCAAGCATTAAACAATCCTTCTGTCTCAGTCTCCTGAGTTCTGAGATTACAGATGTGTACTACCACACAGTCATTTATGTTTATACCTTGCCCATAGTTGACACACAGTAAAATAAAGGTTCAAGGCTGTTGTGTGATATAATCACCTGAGAAGTATTTTAAAAATACAAGGTTTGAGAGGTGGCTCAGAAGTTAAGAGCACTTGCTGCATAATATGAAAACTAGAGTTCGATCCCTGCACCCATATAACAAGCCAGACATCCTGTGCACTCCTGTACTCCCACCTCTGAGGAAGTAGAAACAGGAGCATTGCTGAGGCTTGCTGGCTTCTGACCTAACCAGGAAAGCATGAGCCTTAGGTTCAAAGAGAGATTGTGCCTCAAAGGAATAGCTAGAAAGTAATATAGGAGGACACTGGCACACTCTGCCAGTTTCTACATGTATGTGCACCCACACGTGCATGCACACACATAAATAAACTGTATTTAATAAATACAGGTATTCAGGTTTCCTCCAGAGTGGTAAAGCTTAGTTGGGTGTGTTGGTTGGCTTTTTTTGTTTTGAGAGGTTATGTTCTGTGGGGTTACAGGGGTTGTGCATGGTACTGCACACATGTGAAGGTCAGAGGACAATTTGTGGAAGTCGCTTCTTTCACCATGTGGGTCCTAAGGATTAAGCTCAGGTCGTTAAGCTTAGAGCCATCTCACAGGCCCCCTTTTGTTTGGTTTTAAATTCCCATAGGTAAATGTATAATGTTACTATTTAGGGAAGCTACTTGGCATTATCTACTAAAACTACACATAAAACCTACTCTATGAGCAGGTCCTACTCCAGAGTATGTACTCAAGAGAAACAAACTCATAAACTCTCATGTACAACAAAATTTGTATTAAAATGTTTATGGTGGTGGACACCTTCAATCCCAGCACTTGGGAGGGAAAGGCAGGTGGATGGATCTCTGAGACAGCAGCCAGCCTGGTCAGGGAGACCCTGTCTCCAAAAGGCCAAAAAAAAAAATTGTGGTATGATCATAAAGTATACACATTAACTGAAAAATGTGAACTGTTAATATATGTATTATGGATGGTTCTAATAGATATATTAAGCAAAAGAAACCAGACACATGAGTTTCTACTCTGATTCCATTTATGTGAACTTCAAAAACAAGCAAAGTCAACTATTAGCAGTGTGTTAGAGTACTGGTTCCCTCTAAAGGATGGTTATTACTTGAGAAAAGGTACAAGGCAGTGGTAGAATTCTGAGCTGCTGAAATGTTCTATATTTTAAGCTGTTGTGGTACACAAATATGTACATAAGCTTAAAATCTCACCAAGTAGCCCCAACATTGGCTCTATTTGCTCTGTATGTTTGTGTCAGCTTCTTTCGTTTTTATTTAATGTGTGAGTGTTACACGGCTACATGTATGTAAGTGTACCATGTCATGCAGTGCCCATGGAGACCAGAAGAGGGCGTCAGATCCCCTGGAACTGGAGTTACAGCCAGTTGTTAGCCGCCTTGTGGGTGCTGGGATTCAAACCCAGGTCCTTTGCAAGAGCAGTCAGTGCTCTTAACTGCTGAGCCATCTCCAGCCCAGTATTAGTTTCTTGTCCTCATAGCATATTACCACAATTACATGATGGCTTAATGTATAAATTTATTCTCACAGTTCTAGAACCTAAAAATCAGTTTTGACAAGCTAAAAATCACAATAGATCCTTCTGGAGGCTGTAGAAAGGGTCCCTTTACCTGCCTTTCTAGCTTCTGGAATTGTATTTCTTACATCCCTTTTCCAACTGCAGAGCCAGTGGTGGAGCATGTTCTGATCTCTTTCTCTTATCTTTGTGATCAAATCTCCACCTCCCTTTTATAAGACATTTGTGATTTATTTAGGACCTGCATGGGTAATCTCTCTAGCTCAAGATCCCTAATCATATCTACAAAGTCCTTTTTTTCCATATGAGGCAACATTCTCAGTGTTTGATGATTAAGATTTGGCTATCTTTGGGGAACGTTTTTTTTTTTCTTTTCTTTTTTTTTTAATGTATATGAGTGTATTGCCTGCATGTATGTGAGTGTACCTGTGTCGTGCAACACCGCGGAAGTCAGAAGAGGGCTTCAGATTCCCCTGGAACTGGAGTTAAGGACAGTTCATAGCCGCCATGTGGATGCTGGGAATCAAGCCCAGGTCCTCTGTAAGAGCAGTCAGTGCTCTCAACCACTGAGCCATCTCTCCAGCCCCCCTGTGGAACGTGTTTTGGCTCACCACAATGTATACCTGAGTAAAATAATTCCCACAATTTGTTCCAAGGAAGGTCGTCGTCATTATGATTGTCCTTGAGCTTGAGCTAGGAGTTGTGACTCCTGTTTGTAATCGCAACACTTAGAAAGCAGGGGTGGGGTGAGATGGGGTGATGACAACTGTGAGTTTAAGGGTCACTAGGAGTCCGTCTCAAACCTCCTCCCCCAAATAACGAATGATTTAAATAGGAGTTCGGAGGATTGGCTTTTTTGTTTGATTATTTGAGACAGGGTCTCCCTTTAGCCTCAGCTGGCCTGGAGCTTGCTATGTAGACTAAACAGGCCTCAATCTCACAGAAATTTGCCTGCCTCTGCCTCCCCCGTGCCATGATTAAAGGGGAGTGCCAACCCTGCCTGATTGTTTTGGCTTTTTGCGACACTGTTCTAGGCTAGTTTGGTGCTCATTATGTAGCTTAGGCTGGCCTCAGATTTGTATACAGTCCTCTTGGTAATTGCCTACAGCATCCCCTTTTATGTAAATGAGAATGATATCTGTTTCATGGGTTTGTTAGAAAAAAATAAAGCTCAAAGCCTTTAGGAAAAAATCCTGACACACAGTAATTACTCAGTAATATTGATTCTAATTTTTTCTACTGTGTGTATATAGTAGAGTAAGTTATTATGCTATCCATGGGTCTCTAGTTGCTCCTTTTTTGTTGTTGTTGTTGTTCGTTTGTTTTTTTTTTTTTTATTAGAAGAAGCATTTCATTACAACAGCATTAACCTATTCAATAACATTTTTCTGAGCTAGGGTACATCTCTTTCAAAATTGGCTGTACATTTTTAGGTTTTAGGTTTGTTTGTTTCTTCATTGCTATGACAAAACACTCTGACCAGTACCAACTTGGGGAAGAAAGGGTTTATTTAGCTTATATCTCCCAGGTCACAGTTCATCAGAGAGCACAAGGTAGAAACTCAGGGCAGGAACCTGGAGGCAGGAGTTGGAGCACAGGGCATGGAGGAATGCTGCTTACTGGCTTGCTCCCATGTCCATACTCAGCCTGCTTTCTTATACAAGACCACCTGCCCAGGGGTGGCACCACCCACACTAGGCTGGGCCCTCCTACATCACTCAATAATCAAGAAGATGCCCCACAGACATGGCCACAGGCCAGTCCAATGGAGGCAATTCAACAACTGAGGTTCCTTCAATCCAGGTGTGTCAAGTTAACAACTAAAGTGATCCAGCACAACCCCCTTTCTCCCTGAAAGTGCTTTTATCAGAGTTTTGTCACAGCAACTGGAAAGGAAACTAGGACAGGGCTGAATAGCATCCCTGACTGATTCACACAGACACTCATCCAAGCCTTGACTCCTTTCTCATTTTATTCCTTGTGGCTAAAAACTCCCCAGAGTCTCCACTCCTTTATCAATGGTGTTTCTTAGTCACTGTGGGCTGCCATCACAAAGCACTACAGTCTGGATGGCATTTCCTCGCAGTTCTGAGGGTAGGTCAAGGGCCCAGAATGATTGGTTTCTGGTGTGGGCTTTCTTCCTGGTTTGTAGCTGGATGGCCTGTGACATGTTTTTGCAGGACAAGAAAGGAGAGAGTTTTAGCTGCATTTCTTATTGCTCTGATAAAATACCCTGACAATGGCACTTTGCAGGGAAGTCAAGATGACAGGAACTTGAAGCAACTGGTCATATCACATCCCCAGTCAAGAGCAGAGAGCAAGGAATTCACACGTGTACATTAGTGCTCAACTCACCCGCTCCTATTCATTCAGTCCAGGGCTCAGCCACTGAAATGGTGCTTCCCACATTCAGGGTGGGTCTTCCCACCTCAGTTAACCCAATTAAGAAAATCCCTCACTGGTCTGTCCAGAGGCCAACTTCATCTAGGCAATTACTCTTTGAGACTCTATCCCTAGTTGAATGTGTAAAGTTGACAAAACTAACCCTCCCAGAGCCCATCCATAGATACATCATGCAACCCTGGGTGTGCTGCTGGGAAGCAACTGACAGTTCCTTTCCTGCTCTCCTGGGGCAATGGCAGGAGCCATGCTGCTCTCTCTTCTATAGCAGAATCCTGCAGGGGCATCATTGTGGCCTCCTGCCTGTTTCTCCGAGCTTGCTGGGTTTCTTTCCATTAAGCATCACCATTGTTTAGGCTGAGAGCTTGAATGTACAATGCCCAAGTGTGCACACACAGGTCGGGTGGCCAGTGATGTCTTGCAAAAGGATTTTTGTTGCCTTCCTGCCCCGAGATCCTGGTTGGACTCTGGTTGGAGATGTTTTAGTATTTCTTTGGGGAAGAAATGTCCACTCTGCTTCCTCCTTCTGATAGCCTTTCTATGGATCTTTTCCTTGTAGTGTTATGCTTTGTGGATCACCTGAGTCAGAATCCTCTGCAAAGAAGCCTAACAGGCAGGTCCCGGAGCCTCGTGTAATCTTATTGAATTAGAATTTCCTGGGGGTGAACACATGGAGCTTGCATTTCTAATCACCATCTTTAGTGACTCTGAAACTCTTTCAAATTGAAGACAGAGCATTTTATAGCTCCAAGTGCTTTTCTGGAATCAGGAGGCTGAGCACCTGCTGAGTGCCAGGGACTGTGCTTCCTTCTCACTGTAGCCCCAGAGCATCATGGGGTGAACAGATAGTGATACTGGAACTAAGGTGAAGTCCAAACCCTAGTGACCTAAAGCCCACAAAGGCCAGGTGGCCGGGAACCAGTGCCCCAAAGCTGGTGTCAGGAGCTTTCCTTATACAGGGCGAATGCCTGGGGCAGAAGCAGAAGCTGTGCTCTCATCTCCATGTTGCCCTTTCCACCCAGCCTTGGAAGCAGGGGCTCCATCCCTTCATGAGAATTCCTCACCCACAGTTTGTCTGTATGCTTAGAGAAACCATAGTGCTCCAGTTAGTGTAGGAGGCCACCTGCCCAGACCTGGGGCAGCCTCCAGCTCTTATGAGTGGGAAATGTGGAGAGAAGGGGGGGGGGG
>NW_008360326.1:4689040-4705919 GCF_000622305.1 Nannospalax galili
CTCTTTAATGTCTTTGGTCAGGTTTATTCCAAGATATTTTATTTCGTTTGTTTTTTTTAATTGAGTGCTAGTCATGCCTAGGTAAATGAGCAATTGGATGACAAATCTGAGCAATTGTTTTGACTCCTTTATTTTTTTTTACTCCAGGTTGCCACATTCATCCTCCAGAAGATCCTCTTAGATGACACTGGTTTGGCTTATATATGTCAGACATATGAGCGTTTTTCCCATGTTGCTATGATCTTGGTGAGTTCTGTCATTTATCCTCTGATCACACAACTTAGTCTCTTTGTAACTGGTCCCGAACTAATCTAGTCTTTTAATTAAAAGTAACTGTTCTAGCCAGATATAGTGATGCATGCCTGTAATCCTATAATTTGCAAAGCAAGAGGCAGGAGGGTCGCCACAAATTTGAGGCCAGCCTGGATTACAGAGTGAGTTCCAAACCAGCCAGGCTAAAAATCAGTACTTTGTCTCAAAAATAATAGAAATAATGATTCTAGAACCTTCTATAATGATTCTTGGATGATCTGATCTCTGGTATCAATTAGAATTATTTTATGTTTTTTTTTCCCCTTTCCCATTTGGGGTAAAACAGGGTAAAATGGTCCTGCAGCTATCCAAAGAACCTTCTGCCCGTTTGCTGAAGCATGTAGTAAGATGTTACCTTCGACTCTCAGATAATCCCAGGTAAACATTTACAGGATATATAGGACTTGAGAGAAATAGTCTTATGGATGGATTCCTAAACTCATGGCATAGGTCTTGTGTTTTGAGGACTGAGAAAAGATATAACTCTAGTTTGTGTAAGGTGAACTTAGTTCCTATTAAGATCTAAAGTTCTGAATTTTAAAATCCACCAGTTACAGGCTGGGCCATGATGGCACACACCTATAATCCCAGCATTCAGGAGGTAGAGGCAGGTGGATTTCTGTGAGATTGAGGCCAGCCTGGTCTATGTAGTGAGTTCCAGGCCAGCTGAGGCTACAGGGAGACCCTGTCTCAAACAGAAAGCACACATTCCAGAATTTATATCTTCCCATTATAACTGTCCTGCTCTGAAAGTCCAGAAAGCCCAGACAATCCCAAGGGAAGCCTTGTGATTCATTGCTCCTGTGGTTTGAGCTTCCTCTGGCTATTCCACGTGATCAACAGACAAGTATACTTTCAAAGATCTCTTAGAAAGTTCTGTAACCCAGAGGGCTTTCCAATTATGCTTGCAGCTCTCTGATTCCTGTAAGGTGCTTGAGTTACTTTATCTCCATATGTGCAGAACTTTCTGCCAGAAATCACATTGTAGTATAATGCACTTTAGAAATGTTTGACCTTTTTTTTATTCTGTTAATCCATAATTTATGCTGAAAGCTACTTGCTTAGATTCTGCCAGGCCACATAATGGAGTGCTTTCTGAGTTCCTAGGAAGGCAGATAGCTTGATTTAATAAGAACTCAGTCTCTTGCCATTTGGGTTATTCCAGTCTTACCTATTTCTTTGATCATTTCAACCTATTTTTTTTGGTGGTTCCTGTTTTCAGCAAAGTTTGGAAGCGTGCTTATTTAAAATTCTACCTATTTGAGTATTTAGAACAGCCCTATACATACTTAGAATTTGCTTTTTTTTTTTGGTCTTTTTGAGACAGGGTCTCCCTGTAGCCCCATCTGCCCTTGAACTCACAGATATCTGCCTGCCCCTGCCTGCCCCTGCCTCCCAAGTGCTAGGATTAAAGGCGTGCACTACCACGCCCAGCCGGGCATTTTTAATTTGACTTTTTCTAGTTATCATCTCAAAGAAAATGAAGCATCTAAAAGTTCAGCTGATAATGCTGTTACCATAGTTTTTTTTTAACTATTCATCTCCTATTAAGGTCCTTAAATACAAAGTTGGAACAATTTCTATTAAGATAAATTTAAGTTAGTATGGAATTAAAATCTATATATCATATGCTGGTTTTGGGAATAATTCCATTTACCATAGACCATCTGTTTCTAACAGTATTTTGAAGATATTTACTATAATACATCAGAACAAAGTTTGAGATAAAGTAAACTGTTATACTGTTTTATTCCATTTTGCCTTTGCATGAAATTCTACATTGAGATATCATACTGAAAATATTTGTGGGCTACACATCTTAGGGGTTTCTGAGCCCATGCCTAAGACCAGCTTTAGAGAATTTTAATGACTTCTTAATGTAACTTGACAGAGCCATAGATTCCCAAGAAACTGTATTTATGTATAAGAGGGGCCCTTCCAAGTCCCAAAAGGTGGATTTATTTGTTGTCTCGCTGGTTGGTTTGTTTGTTTTTAATGTAGGGCACGTGAAGCACTCAGGCAGTGCCTTCCTGACCAGCTGAAGGACACAACCTTTGCCCAGGTGCTAAAAGATGATACCACCACGAAGCGCTGGCTTGCACAACTGGTGAAGAACCTGCAAGAGGGCCAGGTCACCGATCCCAGGGGAATCCCCTTGCCCCCTCAGTGATCCTCCCTTGTCCCCTCCCACTGCTCCCCGAAGTTGGGGATGGGAGGTGGAACCTATGAGGAAAACAGCTCAGGTTTTATTGCCGACTGGGAATAGACAACCTCAATGCTGAACCGCACTGGAGAAAAGGGGCAAGATAGCCCTGCTGAGGTGTGTGGGCTGCCTGGAGGATCTGGGCTCCCTCTGTTGCTCCCAGGAATTGGGCTCCTGACACAGCAGTCTGCCACCATAGCCCCAGGAGGGTGTCAACACCAGCAAATGCTGTATTTGCAGCATGCCCAAGATGACCCTGTTCCTCTACCTCTACCAACCCCTGGTAGAGAGGTGGGGCAGTGGCGATAGCAGCAACACTGTAGGGATGTTGAGCGCCTGGGACCAAGCCATGTGGCATTTTTTTTTTTTACTTTGCCTTTCTGGAAGACTCAAGATGTGTCTCTTAATTCTCTCTCAGTATTTGTTTACTTTGGTTTTTTGTTTATAATCTCAGAGAGAGGTGTGTTTAATGGACACAAGCTGTAGTTTTCAGCAAAACTTTGTCAATTGGCACTGTTTACAAGTCTGTTAGCTGCATAAGCTCAATAAAAAAGTTGGTCTGGGCATTACATCCCCTCTGGCAGGCCAATAGCTGTATCAGGCTGTTGGGAAGAATGGGAGGCAGGGGAAGAGTAAAGCCAAAGGACAGCAGGAACCCACCGCCTATTTCCCTCCTCCTCCCGTTCTTTAACTCCCAGCCTGGCCGCCACGAGGACCTTAACCTTGTTTTTGGCTTTAGCTGCTAGCTTTTCCAAATCTCAGCGCTTTTCCCTTCTTATCACTTCCCTCTTATTAAACTTAAAGCAGACGTCTTAATTCATCCAGCTATCCTGAAAGAGTACTGTATTGGGGCAAGAGGGGTGGTGGTCTTCAGATCCAGTCTTCAAAGACAATTTCCCAGGTGCCTTCTAAAAGGGAGGCACCTGGGATTAAGGTGGTAAGCTACATGATCCTATTCTCTTAGTGTGAGTGTCAGCAGCACCGTCTCTCTTCATGATTATACTTAAAACAGTATTAGCTGAATGAGTTTCTTCAGATTTAAGATGAAGGGCCGGACTCTGCTAGCTCACTCAATCTACCAGCGTGCACACACACACACACACATATACACTTTTGACACATTTTCTTTGGTCTATGGAAAATACAGGGTTGCCACTGAAATATTTTTCACTTGTTCATATTGTGCCAGAGAATTCCTCTTCCACCTCCACCTTCACGGCTGGAATCTATAACCTAATGTAGACTTGCTTTCCCCAACCCTTCCCATTGTCAGCACCTGCTTTCTCTCTCGTTCTTATCTCCAAAGATGGGATTGCTGATCCAGCAGAGAGAGAACGCCCGATCACACAAGTGTTCAGTCCACATCTCACACAACCGAAGATGTCTATAACAAGTTTGAGGAGGTTGTTTAAGGGGTAAGCTCACAGAAACCTTTGCAGAGGCAGTTTTGCCAACCCAAGGGCTCTTTTAAGCCGACTTTCACAAAGGGAGCCGGCCTTGTCAGTTGGCTTCTGTCTCTAGAGCCAAGAAAGTAGTAATGAAGTAGCCTAGATTTAGGAAGGGTAGAGTAAGCACTTATTCCCCTGCCTTCCAAAATAAAGAGGAAAACCAGGTCTCAAACCCAAAGAGGAGAGGCCTTGGAGAAAGTGGAGAACAGCATCAACTGGATAGATGCCTTGACTCGGTCCTCAGCCTGTGATCTGGAAAATTCAACTAGGGTACCCTGATTTTTTGAAAATCGCCTTTCTGCTGAGCCAAAGTTTCTCATTTCCTCTCTACTAGGGGAGCAGCTGAGGCCCATGGCCTTGCTCCCTGGGTAATTCTCTCTCCATCTTTTGGTGCATTGGCCATGTTACTGTGCCAATAGTGTCTTAATTCTTGCCCCATCTATTCTCAGCTGGCCTTGGAACCCGCATAGGAGTTGGTAGGGGAGGGGTGAATGGGTCTAATTCCCTGTGGTGGTCCTGATGTATGTATTATTATGAAGAGACCTCTCCCCTTATTTTGTGTTTTTCATCCCTCTCCCTCAACAGGATTGAAATAAAACATGCTTCTGGTTTTGTAAAAATAATCTTTCCTTTTACCTGGAGATTTTATTGTCAGCATAGCTATATCTAGGCACTTTTCATTGTCATGCCTGTCCCTACTCTGTTTACATACAAAGACTGCCCTGCTGAGAGAATAGGAGATGGTTCCTTTGTAGGTGTCTTGAAGGCTATAACTGATACATGAACCCTGTTTGGGAATCTAAGATGGTGGACCTTACCTGATACAGAGTCTCTTGTACAGTCAGAACCTCACTCCTGGCTTTCATGCCTATGAGTGGGAGAGATATCTGTAAGTAAAAGAGGCAGTGCTTAAAACATTTGATTATGGATTTTAAATCTCATTGTGGAGTTCAGGGCTTAGAGCACATCTTCAGAGTTGTTTTCATGCCTGGCTCAGTAGACACAGCCGGCCCATTTTCAGCTTCCTTTTTTCAAGGGTTTTAGAGGGCCTGTACTGTTCTAGTTGGTGTAGCAAGGCAAGAAGAGGCATCTGTAGCCTTCAGAGAATGCCTTTTTAGCTGTACAGAATTTTCCTACTTGGCATTACTGTTGCTCCAAAGCTAGGAAAAGGACAATGTTGTTACCATGGAGGGGATGGGGAGTGGGTAGTGCTTGCTATAATAAGCATGGGACCTGAGTTTGGATCCCTACAACCCAAGCAAAAGCTGGGAGCACAGAGACAGGTGGATCCCAGGGCCTTGCTGGCCAGTAACTTTAGCCAAAGCATCAATCTCCAGGTTCAGTGAGAGGTGGAAAGAAATAGAAAACAATATCAACCTCTGGCCTCCACATGCCACAATGTACAGTGTACACACAGGCATATAGCACACAAAAACCCATGAAGGAACTGGACATGGTGGTACTTATCTGTAATCCCAGCACTCAGGAGATGGGAGCAGAGGGGGAGGATCACTGCCAATTCAAGGCCAGCCAGGGCTAACCTGTCTCAACAGTAAAACAAAAAGAAAAGGGGGAAAAAAACAGCCCACCAATGGAGAGCTGGGGATAAGCTCAAAAGTAGGACATATATCTACTGTGCATGAAGCCCTTAGTTGAACCCCTCACCACAAAAATGACATTTGAAATAAACACCTAAGTGAAAATTTCCTTTCCTGCCATCTTACAGAATTTAATTTTAGGAAAAATGTTTATTTCAAAAGCAGATATAATCAGAAATGTTGAATAATCGAGTCTCGCTTAACTGACACGTGGGATAATACTCAGCCAACGGTAACAGTATACATACTATTTTTAGTTGCATGTGGAGCATCTGCCAGAATTCATCACAAGCTAGGAAAACAAACTGGAAGGTCCCTAATTATTTTAAACTTGGTCATTATATCTCTGATCAAAAATAGATCAAAGTTAAAATCATGTAGGGAATTATAAAATATTTTTAATGATAAGACATCATTGGATCTTATGTTATACAGCTAGAGTGGTGCTTTTTTAAGAAACATAACCCATGGACAAATGAAAGCGTGTTAGCCATAAAGCCTGATGACTTGAATTCAATCTCTGGGACCCACATGGTGGAAGGAGAGAACCAACCCCTGCAAGTTATCCTTTGACCTCCACAGGTGCACCATGGTACATGCTTTTACATACACAGACAAAATTGTAATGCAAGTCATACATTACAAAAGGCTTAAAATCACTAATAAATTCAAAATGTACGAGGAATAAAAGCGAAAGCCAGAGAAATGGAAAATGTACAAACAAAAACCACTGAGAAGTACTTTAAAAACCTCAAGTTGATAGACCTCTCACAAAACTGCTAGGGAGAAAAAAGGCATATAGCATTAGAAATGGGGATGGAGTTTATATTGGGGTGGGGAGATGACCCAGTAGGTCAAATGCTTGCAGTACAAACCCGATAACCTGAGTTCAGATTCCCCACCACCCATGTAAAAACGTAGCAGAAGCTGGAGAGATGGTTTAGCAGTTAAGAGCACTGACTGCTCTTGCCAGAGGACCTGAGTTTGGTTCCCAGTACCCACATGGTGGCCAACAACCATCCATAACAAGGCAAAACACTCATATACACAAAAATAAATGAATTTCTTTAAAAGTCAGTACAGAGATGGGTGGATCCTATAGGCTTACTGATCAGTCTAACCAAAACATTGAACTCTGGGATCAGTGATAGACTATCTCAAAAAAGAAGCCGGAGCCAGTGAGCTGACTGAGTGAAGGCGCTTGCTGTACAAGCCTTGCAACCTGAGTTTGAAGGTGGAAAGAAAGTTGTTTTCTGGGCTCCACACGTGCTCTCACATTGTGCTTAGGCTCTCTGGCAGAACTATATAGACCAAGGTGGCCTCAAACTCAGGGATCCTTCTGCCTCTGCCTCCCAGCAGGGATTAAAGATGTGTGCTACTACACCCAGCCATACACATAATTTTTAAAAAACAGTAGGGAAAGTCTCCCAAGGTCAGACTACACATGCACAGAGGAACAAGTATACATATAATACCACACACACAAAGAACACTGCTCATATCTTACAGTCATCAATCTTAATTTCCAAAGAACAACAAAAAAATAGATCCCGATTCACTTGAAGTAGCAGTACCCAGCCATCAGAACCTGTCAAGAACATAAGGAAAGCTAGATACCAATCTCTGTCAAGATTCCCAGACACCAGCTACCCGAGAGGTGAGGGAGAAAGATCACATGTAGCTCAGGCTGATCATCAATTTACAATCGCGTGCCCAGCCTGGGATTACAGGAAGATACCACCATGTCCAGCAGTGAGGCCCAGTCTCCTAGACAGATAACAAAGCCAGGTTTGGCTAATGCCTTTAATGCCAGTATTTGGAAACAGACATTATTGCCATGAGTTCAAGGTCAGCCACAATTTCAAGGATAGCATGGGCTACAGAGTGAGACCCTGACTCAAAAACTGAAAAATAGCCAGGCTTCCTGGTACATGCCTTTAATCCCAGAGGCAGAGGCAGGCAGGTCTCTGAGACCCAGGCCTGCCTGTTCTACATAGCAAGTTCTAGGCCAACCAGGGCTGTAGGGAGATCCTATCTCAAAAAAGGAAAAAGAAAACTAAGGAAGCAAGAGGTGTGGCTCAGGATAGAACACATGCTTGAAGCCTTGGGTTGGAACTGTAGCACCACAGAAAATAATTCCCAGATAAGCAAATCTAAGCAATACCTAAAAACGATAATGTAGGGCTGGAGAGATGATTCAGTAGTTACAAGCACTGGCTGCTCTTGCAGAGAACCTGGGTTTGATTCCCAGCATCCACACGGTGGCTAACAACCATCTATAACTCCAGTTCCAGGAAATCCGATGCCCTCTTAGGACCTCCTAAGGCATTGCACAAGGGTACACTTACGTATATGCAGGCAGTACACTCACAAAATAAATTAAAATTTTTAAAATGGTTATGCATGAGATCTAACCAGTTCATTGCAAAAATACAAAATTGGTTCAATACCTGAAAGCTGACCAATGCAATTCACAACAAAAGGAGAAAAACATAGTCATATAGATGAAGAAAAAAAAACACAAGGTAACACCTATTCGTGATTTTAAGAAAAATGCTGTGCAGGATGGCATTCGCCTTTAAGCCCAGCCCTTGAAATGCAGAGGTAGTCAGATCTCTGTGAATTCAGCCTGGTCTACATATCAGATTCCAGGCCAGTCAGGGCTGCATAGCAAGACCCTGTCTCACACACAAACAACACACCCTAACCAGGTGACATTCCTGTAATGTCTGTAACTTCAACACTCAGAAGATGGAGGCAGGAGGTTCGAAGCTCAAGTCCATACTCGATATAAAGCAAGTTTGAGGTTTGAAGCTAGCTGGGGATGTGACTTAGTGCTTAGCATGCATAAGGCCCTGGAGCACTTACCTCCAGCACTGCAAAAAGAAGAGCCGAAGAAAGAAGAACTAACTGAAAACCAGGACTAGAAAGACAAGTCTTTTTAGTAATAAAGTATCAACAACTCTACAGCAAACTTATGAAGAAAATATTGAAATCATTCTCCAGAAACCAGGCATATATAAAAAAGGATCATGCCTATAATCCCAGCATTTGGGAGTAAGAGGCAGGAGGACCAGGTGTTCAAGGCCCCTTCTACTACATGAGAACATGAGACCCTGAGAGCCTATCTTTTTTTTTTTTTTTTTTTTGAGACAGGGTCTCCCTGTAGCCCCAGCTGGCCTGGAACTTGCTCTGTAGACCAGGCTGGCCTTGAACTCACAGACATTTGCCTGCCTCTGCCTCCTAAGTGCTGGGATTAAAGGCATGCGCTAGCATAAGACCTTACCTTTAAAACAAGAAATTTTTTTTTAAAAAAGTCATTTTCCCTGAGATGAGAAAAGAAACAGCAAACCGATGACCATGCTCACACCACTGAATCATTCCCCAGCCAGTGTGGTAAGAAAAAGAGGGCTGTAGCAGAAAAGAAAACCTACATGTGCTGACATGATCATAGGCATAAATAATCCAAAAGAATATACAAATGCTTGGAATTAGCAAGATCATAGAATGCAAAATCAATATACAAGGCAAAAACTATGTGTTTCTACATAATACAAAATGAAACTTCTAAAATACATAGTGTTATTGTAGCATAAGAAATTATGGTAGAGGCAAGGGAGGGGGCACGCTGGAGAGATATCTCTGTAGTGAAGAGCTCTTGCTGATCTTGCAGAGAACCTAGGTTCGGTACCCACATCAGGTGGCTCACAGCCATCTGTAACTCCAGTTCCAGAGCATCCGCACCCTCTCTGGCTTCTGCAGGCACCTACATGCATGTGGTGCACATGAACTCATGAAGGTGTACACACATACACATAAATATTTTTAAAAAGGGGTGGGGGTGGCTGGAGAGATGGCTCAAAAGTTAAGAGCACTCGCTACTCTTGCAGAGGACCTAGGTTCAGTTCCCAGCACCCACATGGTGGCTAACAATCATCCATAACTCCAGTTCCAGGGGATCTGATGCCCTCTTCTGTCCTCTAAGGGTATTGCACTACTTGGGTGCACTTCCATGTAGGCCTAACACTCATACACATAAAATGAAAATAATATTTAAAAATAATAAAATAAAATTAAAAAAAAAGAAATGGCCAGGAGTGGAGAGGTGGCTCAATGGTTGAAGAGTACTTGCTGCTCTTGCAGAGGACACCCACATGGTGGCTCACAAGAGTCTTCATTCCTAGGTATACTTAGCTTTCAATCTTTTGGTAGATAGGCCTCTCTTACAAATAGCACACACACACACACACACACACACACACACACACACACACACCCCTTCTGTTTCAGCGCTCTACTGAAGTTTTGTCTCGGTTTGGAATATCATACCGTATACTCTTTATTCACCATCTCTCATTTGATTCTGGGGTTTTTTATGCCTTCTCCCCCCTGCCCACCATTCAGTGAGTAAAAATAGCAGAAATGAGATTTATCATTTTGTTGGAATGGAAGAGTGATTATATATTCTCTGGTCTTCTGAAGTTATGCATACTGGCTTTGAATTCCACAGGTGGTCTCAGTGATTTTCGAATGAAATTGTGTGTGCGTGTGTGTGTGCGCGTGCGTGCACACACATGTGTTCATGTGTGTGAGTGTGAGCACAGGTTTGACGGTCAGAGACCAACCAACCTCTGGTGTCCATCCTCACTGTCCCCCTTAGGACAAGTTTCTTTGTTGCTCGCTGCTGAATACACCAGGCTAGTTGGCCTGTGGACTTCTGAGGACTCTCCTATCTCTACCTCCCCTCTCACCTCAGGTTCTCATACTTGGACAACAAACACTGTACTGAATAATAATCTCCCCATCCCTGTAATCTAATATCTTGAGTTGTCTTTTTGGCACCAGGAAGATACTTTATTTCAGAAATTTGAGTTGAGGTGGGTAGTTGAGTTGGCTGGGGAAGGGGACTCAAACTCTCCTGAGCAGCAGCAATGTGTAGGTGTGGTAGCCTTCACCCCAAATGTCAAGAGGAGAGCCTGGGCAAGCATGAGTGACTCAGTGAGCATACTATGTTTGGGTCTCCCTCTCCACCAGCTACTTTATCTCAATTTAGGGCCTCTCAGCCTTTCCTGGGCATGGTTCCCAGAAAGTCCCTCTGCTGCTGCTGTCCTGATCAGGTTTCTGAATCTGTTAATAATAGACAACAGTGGGGGAAGGGCCAGGATCTTTGCAGACATAGGAATTACCCAAGCAGATGAACAGTTCCTGCACCTAAGTCCGTGACTGCTGCCTCTCTGGATTTAATCAAAGTCCTGAATTCTCTCCAAGGGCAAGCCTTCTAAGTATTTTTTATTTTACATTTCTTTATTTTGTGTGTGAGTACATGAGTACATGGAGGTCAGAAGACAACTTGTCGGAGTCAGTTCTCATCTTCCACCAGGTGGATTCTGGGGATCAAACCAAAGTTGTCAGGCTTGGCAGCAAATGCCTTTACCTACTGAGCCATCTCGCTGGCCCCTTCAAAGCCAAACATTCAAATTACACTAACCTTGTGAACTCTCTCAAGTTTCTCCCCTACCCCCAAATCAGAACACATATGCTGAAGAGTAGGTGTGTTAATGAGAACACTAAAACAGAATATTTGAGACCTGCACTCTCCCAGAAAAATCCAGAAGTAGCAACATCCCTCTCTCCTACCTCACCCAGGAGGAAATGAGCTTGAGTAGCACTGAGCTGATGAAGAAGAGGCAAACAGTATATAATCCTGAAGTAAAAGGAGGAAGGATATACAAAAGGAAGGCTGTGAAAGTGAGGCTCAGTAAAAGGAGATGGTGATGTCAGGCAGGTAGAAGTGGGAAGACAAGACAAGTGTGAGAAAGGGTCTCTGTTAGTCAAATCTGAAATGGGTAGTTTATATTTTAATATCCCTATTCTTCCTATTCCTCATGAACAGCTTCCCTTTTAATGTCTTCCTTCCCTTAATGTCTACTCTGCTTCCCATCAAAGCCTGCTATTAAACCAGGCTGGCGGTGCATGTCCAGAATCCCAGGTCTTAGGAGGTGGAAGCAGGAGGATCAGGAGTCCAGTCTTCCCCAGCTACATATTAAATTCAAGGATATCTTTGACTACATGAGACTCTGTCTCAAAAATAAAATAAAAACAAAAAACTGCTCTCAGATGATCAATCCACTTTGCCATAAACTAGATAAAGCTACTGAGGCTTCAGAGACTGCAAGCAGGCATGGGGGCATGTGCTTATAGTCCCAGCTTCTTTGGAGGCTGAAGTGAGAGGATCACTTGAGACCACAAGTTCAAGACCAGCCTGAGCAACATAAGGAGACCCTCATCTCAAAAAAAGAAAGAGTAAACATTTTAATTCCTTTCATTGTGAAATAGCAGACAGGTAATATAAAACTAATAAAGAAAATGTATATCTTAATTATTATAAAGTGAAGACACCCCCCCCATTAGCACTCAGGACTAAAAATAGAACTTGCTCAGCTATTACTTCATTCTACAACTCCTTCCTAAAGTAATCATTATCCTGGTTTTTATGGTCATCACTTAGAAAGATTTTATTTTAATGGGACTCAAATTTTAGCTATAAATAACCACTAATGGTAGACTATTAGTCAGTTGAGGGGTGTTTGAGGGAAACATTTGAGGCAGCCAGATCACAGCACACTTAAAAATCATGCCAGTTCCCAAAGCTACTTCCCTCTGTGCCTGTGACTAAAATACACCTCAACAAAAACGAATCCCTCGGAAGTTCGATATATGTGCCCTCTGCTCTTAACTGCCTTAACTGTCGCCCACTGGTTCAGAGAAGCCATACTTCCCAGTCTTTCCAAAGCAAAGCAAAAGCAAATCTCAGCTGCCCACCATGTAGGGAGTGTGTGAGGCTGGTTGTCTCTGCTGCCAACACATAGTCTAGAGCACTGTATAAACGTCTCAGACCTTAGTTTCTATTTGTGAAGCATGGAGTCATAGTAATGCCCTCTGAAATTCCTTTTTCCTATCTTAATTTGGCTCCCTTTCCTCAGTCTTGGTTTCTGTGCCAGCCACCTATTCATTACCTTCCTTCTCTAGTGAGTGTTTTTCTGGTCTCTTCTCCTCTTTGCCCTGGATTCTATTTCTTTTTTCTTTTTTTAATGGGTATGAGTGTTTTGCCTGCATATATGTAAGTGCTTCATGTATGTGCAATGACTGAAGAGGCCAGAAGAGGACATCAGATTCCCTGGAACTGGAATTAGCCACCATATGGGTACTGGGAAACAAACATGGGTCCTCTGCCAAGAGCAGCCAGTTCTCTTAACTGCTAAGCCATCTCTCCAGCGCCTCCCCCCCACCTTTTTTTCTAAGCAAAGTAGAGTTTATTAAGACATTTTAACCACTTGGGAGGCAGAGGCAGGTGGATCTCTGTGAGTTCAAGGCCAGCCTGGTCTACATAGTGAGTTCCAGGTCAGCTGGGGCTACAGGGAGACCCTGCTTCAAAAAGCCAAAAAAAAAATAAGACATTTTAAGCATAGATTGTATGTACAAGAGTTAAGAGAAAGGCATTCAGGAAAAAAGACACACCAGAGAGCATAGGCATGGGCATCTCTAGAGTCCCTTTATCCCTACCCATATCTTTGTAAATGTGTGAACAGTAGCTCAGTAGGCATGAAGACCTGTTTCAACCCCATCACCACTTAAACGGCATGGTGGTACATATTTATAATCCCAGCACTCAGGAGGTAGAAGCAGGAGGATCAGAAGTTCAAGATCATCCCTAGCTACATATCGAGTTCAAGGTCAGTCTGGGCTACATGATATTCTGTCTCAAAAATTTTATATAAAATTTATATTGTGTATGTATGTGTGTGTGTGAACAACGAACCATTTCACACATATGCATAAATACTAATCTGTCTCTCCAAACTCTGATTATCTCTTCCTTTCTCCTCGCCTTGCTCCCTTCCCATCCTATTTCTTCAGAGCTAGATTGAGTGTTCTGCAAGGCAGGATGCAGAAACACAGGAGCAAGCTGATGGAAACAGACACCGTGGAAAGCAGCCAGATGAAATGAGGGCAAAAACAGTGGTATCCCATGCAGACACTGACCAGAATGAAAAGCAGTGATTCACAAAGCACTGCAATTCAGAAACGCCTTGGGTTTCACTTTAAGAGCTACTGCACTATTGGGGTCAGTGTGTGTGTAGTGGGGGCAGGGCATCAAGATAAAGGGCAGTAAGGCTTCTCCCTGGAGAGGGGTGTGTGTGTGTGTGTGTGTGTGTGTGTGTGTGTGTGTGTAGCTCAATCTGTTCCCTTAATCCTTTTCTGCCACCCCACCCCCACTACTCCCTCACATTGACCCGTGTCCCTGGGCCTTTAAGAATCGAAAGGGCTGGACTGAGGAAAGCGCTCACACCTCTCCCCACTCTACCCCTCTTTGCCAGTCTCAGCAGCAGCAGTCAGTGGTAGAAGAGGTGGAAACGAGTGCAAAGAAAAGGACCCAGGCCGGGTTTTCTCAGCCCACCACAGAGAGCATCTCAGAGCAGAGATCCGGAGGCATAGCTCATAAACAGGACTGCTATCCAACCTCGGTAAGGACCTGGAGCTCTGGCTAATCTCTGCTCAAGCTGAGTCCTGCCTGAGTCTCTAGCTCTACCCTCCAGATGCATACCCATCCTGATTAGATAGATTCTTCCCCACCCCCCAAGACTCTACTGGGCTCCCTCCTCCTGGTTCTCCAGTTTATCCTCTGACTCTTACAGTTTTCCTTCTGTCTGTGTCAATCACCCTTTTATAGAGGAACCTCTTGGCTGTCCAGGGCCAAGAGTGCTGACCCTAGCCACTTCTCAGAGGTGAGGCCATCATAATAAGAGAAGTGGGGTATTAATGTAGATAATCTTCACTGGAGGTACATTGACTGTTGAAGGTTACCAAATGAGGGTTGTCCAAGGTATCAGAAACTCCTGGTAACAAGGAAAGAGTTGAAAGATGTCCTTGGAAAGGGCCAGGGTTTGAGTTCTGTGCTTTGTTCTTTGCCTGCTTAATGAGCCAGCGTAATTTCTTGATACACCAGCATGCTGTGTGCTATGGGACTTTAAACCACAACTTCCTGGTGTGTAATGGGAGAATTCATGGTTTCCCAGAGTTGCCTTTGTACTAGGTATGCTTATTAGAATGGTTTCTAGATAGTCTCAAACCTCGTCCTTGGAAATTTTGATCTGGTAGACTTTAAGACACCCTCTGGAGATGCTGACTTAATCTTGAGTCTCTGGATTATAAGTGCTGTAAGAGAACCTTCAAGCTATAGCATTCTGAGGACTAGAACTGTGCCCAGAGACTTCCTATCCTATATGAGACAGGTTAGCCATAACCCTTCTCAGAAGCAAGGAAATAGACAAAATATTCCTACCTGCCCCTCAGAGAGAAATTTGAGAGACCCTGAATTCCACTTCTGTAATATCATTGGCACTTCTGTTGACCCTTCTAAAGGTCTATCTGTTGGTGATATGAAGCAACTTGGAAGATGAGGACCAAATCTTTTTTCACTCTGCCTTACTGGTCCACTTTTCAAACCTTACATTCTGTATTTATTGTCCCATCTATATCACTGAGGTACTTTTCTGTATCCTCAAAGGTATCTCTCCCCCCCCTCTATATATGCATATATATATGAGTTAATATTTGAACCCAGGCTTCCCTCAAACTTGCTTTGTAGCCAAGGATGGCCTTGGATTCTTGATCCTTCTACTTCACTTCCCAAGTGCTAGGATACAGGCATATTACCACCATGCCTGACTGACCCAATCTCTCTTACTTTTAGCTTTTATCTCTGTGTCCTTCCCAGTGCCCCCTCTCCCAAACCCTTTGTTTATTCTCTCCCCACTGTACCTGCATCAGTTGTAACCATTCCTCCTTTCAGACACCAGAGGAAACACGAACACCTAGAACACTTGGGTTCTAACTCACATTCTCTGGGCACTTTGTTTAGTCAGTCTCCTAGGATACAGGAAGAAGTGAAGCTGAGAAGAAAGACATGCTCTTGAATGTCCAAACCCAAGTGTGCTCTCCCCTGGACTGTAGACTCAAAATCCTTAAAAGAGTTGAGAATCAGAGCTATTGGGACTTAGTGGAGACAAATGAGGGAAATGGCAGGAAAAGGTGATAGAGGGAAAGGATGAGGAGAAGGATGAGAAGAAGAGAGCATGAAAAGCCTGACAAGTGAGCTCAGAGGAAAGCCAGGATTGTGAGGGAGAGGAGTGAGAGGGAAGAAAGGAGAAGAAAGAGGTCAGGCATGGGATGGGGAAAGGCAAGACAGTAGGAAGAAAGAGAAGCTGTCTGGTATAATATAGTGAAGAGAGAAGGCAGTGTACCTTGCTAAGTCCCTGTCTTCCTTCAACCTGCCTTCTGGAGAAGGCCCTTTCTAAGGGAAGAGTTGGTGATCTCTGCACTGGTTGTATATAGACCTGGGTTCTAGTTCCAGGTCTGTCACTCATTAAATGACTGGAAGGACAGCTAATCTCTTAGTTTTCAATCAACTTCTCTATGATGTTCAATTCTCTTACTCTGTGGTTCCCTGAGGTACAGCAGGCACACACCTGGATACAGGTTTAAAATAGGCATTCATAATCAGGATTAGATAAAAACAAACAAGCCCCAGGGTTGGAAGAGCTTGGCAAAGAAGGGAAAATGGTTTTCTAGAGTTGGTCTGAGAAATTCTTCTGGTTTTAGACACTCAAAAGGGATGTCCAGGTACCTGGGCTTCCCAGGACACATAAAGCTCCTGGACATGGGAATAGAGAAGGTAATTCTGCCTTCTTCTAAGCCAAGGCTTACCTCAGAGTCCTATGCCCCCAAGGTGCAAGTTGAAATTTAGAGGCTCGAAGACAAGATGTTGGCACGAGAGCTAGACTTCACCACAGGCCAACCTTGCCCACTACAGTCTGAGCACCCAAGAAATTTAAGAGTAACTCATCACTTTCCAATCTTCATATAGCTTCTGTAAGTCTTAAATTCCAAACAGAAAAGGATGCTTTTCTGTCTCTCAGGAAGCACTTTTCTGTCTCCCTTCTTCCTTTCAGAGATTTCTTCTGGTTTCTACCAGGAGCACATATTCAGCCCCAGCAAGTAAAACCTTTTCTTCCTGAAATTGTCACAGCTAGTTCCCTCCCAAGGAAAGTCAAAGAAGTTGTATTTTCAGTAACTCCTGCTTCTCCCTTAAGAGTTAATCACCCCTAGCTGGGCGTGTTGGTGCATGCCTTTAATCCCAGCACTCGGGAGGCGGAGGCAGGCAGATCTCTGTGAGTTCAAGGCCAGCCTGGTCTACATAGTGAGTTCCAGGCCAGCTGGGGCTACAGGGAGACCCTGTCTCAAAAAGACCAAAAAAA
>NW_008360326.1:4706040-4716039 GCF_000622305.1 Nannospalax galili
TAATGACTTTATAGGTCTTCTCATTGAAGACAGATAGGATTCTAATATGCCTTATGACTTTACACAAGTTGCATCCCATCCTAGACTTCTGTTTTTTCATCTGTAAAATTCAGGAGTTGAATTGCATACTATTTAAATGTAATGCTAACTGAATTATTGCTTTACAGATTTTTTTTTTTTGAGCCAGGGTCTCCTGTAGCACAGGCTAGCCTGGAACTCAAGACCAGCCTTGAACTCTAGATCCTCCTGCCTCCACCTCCCAAGTATACTTCACCAGGCTTGGCTGCTTTGCAGATTTTTTTTTTCCTGGTCTTTTTGAGACAGGGTCTCCCTGTGGTTCCAGCTGGCCTGGAACTCTCTTTGTAGACCAGGCTGGCCTTGAACTCACAGAGATCCATCTGCCTCTGCCTCCTGAGTGCTGAGACTAAAGGCGTGTGCCACCACACCCAGCTGCTTTGCAGATTAAAAAAAATTTTTTTTACAAGTTTATCACTATTAAATTTAAACTTTTAAATTAACAATCACAATACTTTTTTTTTTTTTTGTCTTTTTGAGACAGGGTCTCCCTGTAGTCCCAGCTGACCTGAACTCACTATGTAGACCAGGCTGGCCTTGAATTCACAAAGATCCACCTGCCTCTGCCTCCCAAGTGCTGGGACTAAAGGTGTGCACCACCATGCCTGGCCCTCTTTTTTTCATTTTTATTTTATTTTTATGTGCATGAGTGTTATGCCTGCATGTATGTAAGTGCACTTGTGTTGTACAGTGCCCACAGAGGACAAAGAAGGCATCAGATCCCCTGGAGTTACAGATGGTTGTTAGCCACCTTGTGGGTACTGGGATTAGAACCTGGGTCTTCTGAAAGGATAGCCGGTGCTCTTAACTGCTAAGCCATCTCTCCAGCCCCCCACAATACCTTTCTAGTCAAGTGTGGGTCTTTAGCTCATACAAAAGCTCAGAGACTTACACTTTATGAACTTTGTTAGTGTCAGCACAGTCTGATCAAGAGTTGGGCATAATGCTGGGCATGGTGTTCACACCTGTGATCCCAGCACTCGGTAGCTAGAAGCAAGAGAATCAGGAGTTCAAGTTCATCCTTAGTTATATAGACAGCCGAGGCTTGCCTGGGATACCAGAGACCAAAAAATGACAAACCAACAAACAAACAAAAAGAGTTGAGTATATCTGTAGGCAGAACCAGAAGCAAAGTAGTCACATATGAAATCTAGTTCTAAGGGAAATTTGTTATTAGCTACCAGGACATCTTAATTAGTTCTCAAATTGGACAGCGTATGTATTTTAAAGAAGGCATCCCAGAGGGATGGATGGGGGAGGGGGCCTAAATTTGTTTAAGAACAATTATATAGGGGCTGGAGAGATGGCTCAGCAGTTAATAACACTGGCTGTTCTTGCAGAAGACTCAGGTTTGAATCCCAGCACCCACATGGCAGCTAACAACTGTTCATAACTTCAGTTCTAGGGGATCCAACAGCCTCTTCTGTCCTCTGTGGGCATTGCACGACACGGGTGCACTTACCTACATGCAGGCAATATACATATACACATCAAATAAAAACAATAAATCAAATATTTTAAAAAGTCGGCTGAGTGTTGGTGGCAGATGCCTTTAATCCCAGCACTCGGGAGGCAGAGGCAGGTGGATCTCTGTGAGTTCAAGGCCAGTCTAGCCTACAAAATGAGTTCCAGGCCAGCTGGGGCTACAGGGAGACCCTGTCTCAGAAAAAAAAAAAAAAAAAGAAGAAAAGAATTTAAAAAGGGCTGGAAAGATGGCTCAATGGTTAAGAGCACTGACTGCTCTTGCAGAGGACCCGGGTTCAATTCCCAGCACCCACATGGTGGCTACAAACCGTCCTTAACTCCAGTTCTAGGGGAATCTGAAGCCCTCTTCTGACCTCCGTGGCACTGCATGACACGGGTGCACTCACATACATACAAGCAATTTACTCATACACATAAAATAAAAATAATAAATAAAATCTTTTTTAAAAATTAAAAAAGAACTATTATATAAAATTACAAAAACTCAAAATATTTTTTAAATAGAAGGCATCCCTTTTTTAGTAAGTGGATGAAATCCACTTCTTATTTTGGAGGGAGGGTATAAAACAGAGTCTTATAGCTCAAGCTGTGAACTTGCTGTTTTGCTGAGGTTAGCCTTGAATGCCTGATCCTCCTACTTCTGCCTCCCAAGTGTTGGAATCACAGGTGTGTATCACCATGTTAAGCTTCAAATGCAACTCTGAGACTAGTGTAACTTATTTATTCTATTAAAAATCATGAGAGAGTAACAAGATGGTTCAATGGGTAAGGACATTTGCTGCCAAGCCTGATAATCTGAGTTCAATCCCCAGAAACCAAATGGTAGAGGGAGAGGGCCAACTCCCATAAGTTGTCCCCCGACCTCTGCTGTAGCCCTCCAGGAGTTTGACACATGCACATAAGAGCATGTATAGGGCTCCAGGAAGAAGAGAGCTGGAATGATTGTACCTGGAGAAGAGAAGGCTAGGATATAGACAGATTCTAGGCTCTGAGAAGGATGGCCCGTAAGATAGTTTTCCCTGATAATGAGGATGTGGGGAATGAGCAAGGCGGGGAGTGAGGTTACCTAGTGAATGTGGGGAACAGTGTTTGGCAGATGTCTTGCTTTAGTCCATCCTGGAGATAGCCATGGGAAATAGCTAACCAAGATAACCAAGATAGGTATGTGTGTGTGTGTATATATATATACATGTATGTATGTATATATATAAACAAACATGCAAGCAGTATACTCAAAAATAGCTGGGCGCGGTGGTGGGCACCTTTAATCCTACTCAGGAGGCAGAGGCAGGCGGATCTGTGAGTTCAGAGCCATAATTCTTATATGAATTGAGGCAGGTTTTGTAGACTAAGCCTCAGAGTCACCAAACTTAGAAGTACAAATAGCTACAGACTAGAAGTACCTAATCCATAGCACTAAGGAAATGCTGGATTTCCTTCTCTTGTTCCCTTGATCCAGGATTTACCCAAAGCCTTTTACTTCTTGTTCCTTTAGGTGACTCTAGTGCCAGCTGGTGGAGCAGTGGGTGATGGCATCGCAGATTCAAGACCGTGAGTACCCTACAGGGGAAGAGGTCTTAGGGGAAAGTCTAGGGAAGGGAAGGAGGTTAGACCCTGGTTCCAAAGTTTCTCTGGGCTGCCTACCTTCCCCACTGGCTACCTAGTTCCTACTTTTCCTGGCTCAGGGCTAGCCACTGATCAGGACCTGCTGCTGATGCAAGAAGGCACCATGATCCGTAAGGTGAGATCCAAAAACTGGAAGAAGCTAAGATACTTCAGACTTCAGAACGACGGCATGACAGTCTGGCATGCACGGCAGGCCGGAGGCATAGCCAAGCCCACCTGTGAGTGACTTTGATAACTGTGGGTGGGCATATGGCTGGTTAAGTTTCTGAGGAGCCCAGAAGTTTGAGGGCAGAGAAGGAACCAGTGTCCTATATTAATGGGCTCCTGCATGGGCCCACTTGTGGCTCTATACAAATAGATGACAATTAGTACTTGTCTTTGTAAAGCTGTAATGAGGATTAAATTAGTTACTGCATATAAAGGGCTTAGAATAGTTCTAGCACGTCATAAGGCTCAGTAGATCATAGGTATATATTATATAAGATCATGTTGACTATGGTCTCAGACATCAGCCTGTCTGGATTAAAGCCCTTTCTCTGTCACTTTCTGGCTGAATAACTTTGAATAAGCTACTTAATTGAATTAAGTTTCCTCATCTAAAAAATGAGGGTTAACCTGCACTTGCCTGTGGGTTACAAAGTGAGTCTGAGTTAATGTGTAAAGCATCTAGCATAAGCTCTGAAACCTGGATGCATTTCATAAATGTTAGCCATTACAGTATTTTTAAGTATAAAAAGGCATCACAATCATGTGCATCCTGTTGGCCAAAGTCTCTATGATATCTCTAAACATTTGCTCACAGGACAAAACAGTCTAATTTATAGAATAATCAAAGCCCATGAACCATACCACCCCCAGCTGAGGTAAGGGAGTAGAAGAATTTCTCTTGCTCTCTTCTAGTGCCCGAAAAGAGGAAACCTTCAAACTTGAAGTATAGTCACATACTGCTTTGATGTAACTATTTCTACAGATGTTTTTGCATTTGTCATCCCCACTAATTTTCCTGTGGTTCCCATTTTGACTTACCGTGAATGGAGACTATCCATTTAAGATGTAGACCCTGACGGGTTTAAGTTTGCGTCTTCACACTGCCAGCTGGTAGCTGGAAGCCAGGTCTTGCCATTTCTAGAAGAGGCTCCTTGTTATGCTGCCTAAGAAAACAGCTGACTCAGGTGGAGTCCTGAATCCCTTGGTTTGCATTATCCTGTCCTAATGCCTTTTAAGATTCAACCTGCAGAAGCTCAGGTTCCTCCTCTTTATGTCTTTATGGATAAGGGGTGTTCTAGTGTGTTTCTCTGTTGTGACAAAATACTATGACCCATCCAACTTGGGGAGGAAAGGGTTTATTTGGCTTACATCTCCTGGCACAGTTCATCATGAGGGAGCCCAAGGTTGGAACTCAGGGCAAGAACCTGGAGGCAGGAGCTGCAGCACAGACCATAAAGGAATGCTGCTTACTGGCTTGCTCTCCTGGCCCCTGTTCAACCTGCTTTCTTATACAACACAGGCCCACCTGCCCAGGGGTGGTAACATCCACAGTGGGCTGGGCCCTCCCACATCAATAATCAAGATGATGCCCCACAGACATGGCCACAGGCCAGTCCAATTGAGGCAGTTCACCAATTGAGGCTCCCTCTATCCAGGTATGTCAAGTTGACAACTAAAGCTCTCCAGCACAAGGGGTTTCTGGTCATTGCTCCTTAATCCCTGCTATTTGTCAGACTCCTTTCTTCAGTGCTCACACCTTCTTCTCTGGCAGTCTCGATCTCTGATGTGGAGACACTACGTAAGGGCCATGATTCTGAGTTGCTGCGCTGCCTGATGGAAGAGTTCCCTTTGGAGCAGGGCTTCACTGTTGTCTTTCATGGCCGCCGCCCCAACCTGGACCTAGTGGCCAACAGTGTTGAGGAGGCCCAGGTTTGGATGCGAGGACTCCAGCTGTTAGTAGATCTTGTTACCAGCATGGACCACCAGGAGCGACTGGACCAGTATCAACCATATAGAATTAGGGTGGGGACAAGGGTCACTGAAGGAGTCAGGTGTTGCAGGTCCAGGGAAAGAGGGAAGGGGTATAGAGATAGAAAGGTCAAAGGATCCAAATAATGTGGGCAGAAACAGAGACCAATGTAGAGCTGAGAAGTCTGAAGGAGAAATGGATGTCCATCAGGTAGAGTTTGAGAGTGAATCAAAGGCCAGGGTTGGAGGAAGGGCCAGTGAGAGGCAGAAGAGATGCTACTCCTGTGAACTGAGCAGAAGATCCCAGTAGCATTAACTATCATAAGAGTGGGAAGCCACTTTTCAGAGGGGTCAGTGATAGAGACTCACTTCAAGATTCCTAGATTGGCAGCAAGCACCTTCACCATCTGAATCAATGATTCAGATGGTGAAGGTGCTTGCTGCCAAGCCTGATGACCTGAGTTCAATCCCCTGGAACTTACATGATGGAAGGAGAGAACTGACTCACAAAAGTTGTCCGCTGCCAGGCATGGTGGCATACACCTTTAGTCCCACTTTTAGTCCCAGCACTTGGGACACAGAGGCAGGCAGATCTCTGTGAGTTCGAGGCCAGCCTGGTCTACATAGTGAGTTCAAGGCCAACCTGGTCTACATAGTGAGTTCCAGGCCAGTTGGGGCTACAGGGAGAACCTGTCTCAAAAAGACCAAAAAATGACGTGGTGGCACTTGCCTTTAATCCCAGCATTTGGGAGGCAGAGGCAGGCGGATCTCTGTGAGATCAAGGCCAGCCTGGTCCACATAGCGAGTTCCAGGGCAGTTGTGGCTACAAGGAGATGCTGTCTCAGAAGTACACACACACACACACACACACACACACACACACACACACACATTCCTAGATTGGAGCCAGTGAGATGGCTTAGTTCGTAAAGTTTGTTGCCTCCAAGCCTGACAACCTGAGTTTGATGCCCAGAACCCACATAATGGAAGGAGAGAACTGACTCTTGCAAGTTGTCCTCTATCCTCCACACATGCCATGCATGTGCCCTCTCCCACACAATAAATAAATGTAAAAAAAGTTGTCCATCATTTCATACTTGTATTCATTCAGTCACCATCTATTAGGCAGATGGTATGCCTAGTTTTAGGGGCACCAAGATTAATAAGGCATATATATATATATATATATATATATATATTACTTTAGTCACATTATCCTTACTATTCACAGCACTATCATTTCCTGAAATTATGCTGTTCATAGATATGCGTATGTGTTCACTGCTTCTAGTAGAATGCTATTAGTTACTTTGCATTGCTAGGACAACACCTGACAGAAACAACTTAGTACATAAACTGGGCATGGTGGTGAATGCCTGTAATCCCAACACTCAGAAGGTGGAGGCAAGAGGATCAGAAGGTAAGAGGCATCTTCAGCTATATAGCAGGTTTGAGGCCAGCCTGGGTTACATAAGACCCTGTCTTTAAAAAAAAAAAAAAAAGAAAGCAAAGAAAGGAAGGAAGGAAGGAAGGATGGACAGAAGACATCGGTACAATTTAAACCTGAAGAGAGGGGGAAGGAAAGGCACTCCTGACTGAGAGAATAGCAAGAAGAAAGGTTCAGAGAAAGGAGACTGAAGGAAGTGGGGGCTGCTCAGAGGAAGGCATTGCTGAGCCTGGCAATGGTACAAAGACAGATTCTTTGAGAGGGCTGGGCTGGGCCAGGTCACAAGGGTGAAGGGGATCTTAACTTTTTTTTTTGGTCTTTTTGAGACAGGGTCTCCCTGTAGCTCCAGCTGCCTGGAACTCACTCTGTAGACCAGGCTGGCCTCCAACTCACAGAGGATCCACCTGCCTCTGCCTCCTGAGTGCTGGGATTAAAGGCATGCATCACCATGCCCGACAATTTTTTTTATATTATGTGTATGCGTGTATTGCCTACATGTAGGTAAGTGCACCCATGTGGTGCAATGCCCACGAGGTCAGAAGAGGCTGTCGGATCCCCTGGGACTAGAGTTCTTAACCGCTGAGTCATCTCTCCAGTCCTGGGGATCTTAACTTTTATGTTAGAGTTCGGGTTTCTTTTTGTAGACAACAGGAGGTGGGTCCCTAAAAGGTACTTGAGCCATGCAGTGACAAGATACATTGATGCTCGGGGCACATTGTTCTAGAATCTATGTGGAGAATGGATTGACATGGGAGAGAGACTGGCAGCAAAGATAGGAGAGGAGTCAATGAATGAACACTCGTAAAACTACATACACAGTGCCTTTGCCTTGACTCAGACCTGGATGGGTGAATGATTGGTTCCACCGTGGAGACAGAAATGAGGATGGTCGGATGAATTTCCAAGAAGCTCAACGGTTGCTACATCTGATGAATGTGGAAATGAATGAAGACTATATCCTCAATCTTTTTCAGGTATGTCTGCCAGGGAGGATTTGCAGGAGCCAGCCAGGCCATGTTTTCACTTGGCTAGAAAACCTCTAACCCCACTCTGCAGCATACATTTGTTGAAACTTTAATGTGTATCCCATCACCATAATAACCTCAGTGGGAAGTGTCGGGAATGATTCTTGGCATTCAGTCTTGTTGGAAAGATGAGTTGTAATCCTATGAAAGGGAAATGACGTAGTATATTGGACCCTTTCTTATGGTCAGAATTTCATGAGTGCCTGCTATAAAATTCCATCTGGACTCTGAGTAAATAGGTGGAGGTAGTTTTGTTGTTTGTTTGTGTTTTTTTGAGACAGTGTCTGATGTAGCCCAAACTGGCCTCAAATGCACTCTATAGCTGAGGATGAACATGAACTTCTGATCCTCCTACCTCCACCTTTCAAGCTGGGATTAAAGGCATATGGCACTGTGCCCAGCTCTCTTCTGACTTTAGAGAGACCTTTGAAATAGAAAATGATGGACGTAAAAATTTTTCTGTATTGGTGTGGCTTCTATGCATATGAAATATTAGGAGCTCTGTGGGAGTTTTATAGAAGCATGCTAAGATTGTCCTTAAAGAGTCTAAGCAGATGACTAGTTGGTAAAGTGCTTGCTATGCAAACATAAGAACTGGAGTTATAGCTGGGCATGGTGGCGCATGCCTTTAATCCCCGCACTTGGGAGGCAGAGGCAGGCAGATCTCTGTGAGTTCAAGGCCAGCCTGGTCTACATAGCCAGCTCCAGGCCAGCTGAGGCTACAGGGAAACCCTGTTTCAAAAAGACCAAAAAAAGAAAACAAAAACAAAAACTGGAGTTATATATCCCAACACCTATCCTAAAAGCCAGGCGTGGTGAGGCGTGCTTATAATCCCAGGGCTGGGAAGACAGAGACAGGCGCATTTCTGAAGCTTAATGTTTGGATAGCCTAGCTTAATCATGAAGTCCCAGGTCCTAGTGAGGAGTCCCAGGTCTTAGTGAAAGACCCTGTCTCAACAACACAACAGCAACAACAACAATCCAAAATGGACAGCTCCTGAGGAACAATACCTGAAATTGACCTCTGCCCTCCATGTACATATATGCACATGGATCGGCACACGTAGGAACACACATGATTACCGTTATAGGACAAATGAAGATCGTAAAACTTCCCATTATTGATCCGCTTCCTGCCAACTCTTCTCTTGCAGGCAGCAGATGTGTCCCAGTCTGATACTCTGGAAGCAGAAGAATTTGTGAATTTCTATAAGGCATTGACTAAGCGTACTGAGGTTGAGGAACTATTTGAAAACTTTTCATCTGATGGGCAAAAGCTGACTCTGCTGGAATTTGTGGATTTCCTTAGAGAGGAACAGAAAGAAAGAGACCATGCTCCTGACCTTGCTTTGGAATTCATTGACCGCTATGAGCCTTCGGAGAGTGGTAAGGGGAATCCAGTGGATATACACCAGATATAAGAAATAGGTAAAGGGCCATAAAAAGACCCAGAGACATGAATCTGTTCCATAATGCAAATGATTCTTTTGTTGATATTGTTGTCGATTGTTTTTTGACAGGGTCTCCCTAGTCACAGCCCGCCTGGAAGTCTCAATGTGAACCAGGATGGCCTTGATTTCAAAGAGATCCACCTGCCTCTGCCTCCTGAGGGCTGTGATTAAAGGCGCACCCCCGTAGTACAAATGATTCTTTTGCCCCATGTTTCATGTTTGCTGTTCCTTCAAATGCTGTCTTTATGATCTTTCCTGGAATTTCTTTAAGTTGTTCTTGAGTTTCTTTTTCTTTTAATTTTTAAAAGTTATTTATTTATTTATTTATTTTGGTCTTTTTGAGACAGGGTCTCCCTGTAGCTCCAGCTGTCCTGGAACTCACTATGTAGACCAGGCTGGCCTTGAACTCACAGAGATCCACCTGCCTCTGCCTCCCAAGTTCTGGGATTAAAGGCGTGTGCCACCACGCCCGGCTATTTTTAAAAATATTTTATTTATTATTTTTATTTTATGTATATGCCTGTATTGATATAAGTGCACCTGTGTTGTGCAATGCTCACAGAGGACAGAAGAGGGTGTTGGAACCCTTGTAAATGGTCTTTTTAAAAAAACATTTATTTATTTTTATGTGTACGCGTGTATTGCCTTCATGTAGGTATGTGCACCCATGTGCATCCATATTGTCCAATGCCTGCTGAGGACAGAAGAGGCTGTTGGATCCCCTAGAACTGGAGTTATGGACAGTTTTTAGCTGCCATGTGGGTGCTGGAATTCAAACCCAGGTCTTCTGTAAGAACAACCAGTGTTCTTAACCTCTGAGCCATCTTTCCAGCCTCAGAATATTTTATTTATTTATTTATTATTTATTTATTTATTGGTCTTTTTGAGACAGGCACAAACGTCATAGCACACATGCACAGGTCAGAGTACAATC
>NW_008360326.1:4716062-4717671 GCF_000622305.1 Nannospalax galili
TTAGGGTTCCTTTTTTTTTTTTTTTTTTTTTTTTTTGTCTTTTTGAGACAGGGTCTCCCTGTAGTCCCTGCTGGCCTGAAACTCACTGTGTAGACCAGGCTGGTCTTGAACGCACAGAGATCCACCTGCCTCTGCCTCCCAAGTGCTGGGATTAAAGGTGTATGCCACCATGCCCAGCTATTTTATTTATTTTTATTTAATGTGTATGGGTGTATTGCTTGCATGTAGGTATTTGCACCTGTGTCATGCAATGCTTGCCAAGGTCAGAAGAGGGCATCAGATCCCCTGGAACTGGGGTTACAGATGGTTGTTAGCCACCATGTTGGTGCTGGGAATTGAACCTGGGTCCTCTGCAAGAGTAGTCAGTGCTCTTAACCACTGAGCCATCTCTCCAGCCCTGTTCTTGAGTTTCTAAGACCCTGAATCTGGAATCTAGTCATAAGACCAATTACTTGGTATTTAACAAGTACAGCTAAAATATGCTCTCTTCTTTAAAAAAGTATTTATTACTTTTATTTTGTGTGTATGAGTGTATTGCTTGCATGTAGGTAACTGTACCCATGTGTCATGCAATGCCAGTAGAGGTCAGAAGAGCACATCAGACTCTCCTGGAACTGGAGTTATGGTTGGTTGTTAGCCACCATGTGGGTGCTGAGACTCAAACCTGGGTCCTCTGCAAGAGCAGCTAGTGCTCCTAACTGCTGAGCCATTTCTCTAGTTCCCAAATATGTCCTTTTTTTTTTTTTTTTTTTTGAGACAGGGTCTCCCTGTAGGCCCAGCTGAGCTGGAACTCAGGCTGGCCTTGAACTCACAGAGATCTGTCTGCTTCTGTATCCCAAGTGCTGGGATTAAAGACGTGTGCCACCATGCCTGGCAAATATGCCCTCTTTATCCTTAAACGTCCCTCTACTTTGTCCTTTCAGTACGTTCACTTCCATCCCTCTAATCCTTCCAGAATGTGAGGCAGTTACACATTAATAGCAAATTATTTACAATGCACTTTCACATTCTTCACTTAATTTAGGTCTCACCACAACCTTGTAAAATCAACAACAATCTATTAGAACTTTGCTGCTTATCCCTTAATGTGCTAACATCTCTACATGTCTTTTCTTGTCTTTCTAATAAAATGGGTTCTATTATTAAGCTAATTTTATAAAATAGGAAAATTGGGGTTTGGAAAGATCAAATAAGGGTGGGAGAAATGGCTCAGCAGTTAAGAACACTGGCTGTTCTTGCAGAAGACCCAGGTTCGAATCCCAGCGCCCACATGGCAGCTAACAACTGTCTGTAACTCCAGTTCCAGGGGATCCAACAGCCTCTTCTGTCCTCTGTGGATATTGCATGACATGGATGCACTTACTTACATGCAGGCAATACACACATACACATAAAAAAATAAAATAGCTGGGCATGGTGGCTCACGCCTTTAATTCCAGCATTTGGGAAGCAGAGGCAGGTGAATCTCTGTGAGTTCAAGGCCAGCCTGGTCTACATAGTGAGTTCCAGGACAGCTGGGGCTACAGGGAGACCCTGTCTCAAAAAGACCAAAATAATAATAATAATAATAATAATAATAATAATAAATAAATAAATAAATAAATAAATA
>NW_008360326.1:4717774-4775169 GCF_000622305.1 Nannospalax galili
TGTCTTCTGGCCTCTGCAGGAATTGTACACATGTGCACTTACAGACAAAACACTCATACCATAAAAAATAAATAGCCGGGCGTGGTAGCGCACACCTTTAGTCCCAGCACTCGGGAGGCAGAGGCAGGCCGATCTCTGTGAGTTCAAGGCCAGCCTGGTCTACATAGTGAGTTCCAGGATAGCTGGGGCTACAGGGGAGACCCTGTCTCAAAAAGACCAATAAAATAACATAAAAAATAAAAATAAATAAATAAAAATATTTTAAAAAGCCAGATATGGCCATAGGCATGCCTTTATACAACCCCAGTGCTGCAGAGGATAGGGCTAGGGGGTTTAATTAGGGCTTGCTGGCTGCCAGCCTAGTTCCAGGTTCAGTGAAAGACCCTGTTTTGATAGAATAAGCAGAGAGTTATAGAGCAGGACACCTAACATCCTCCTTTGGCCTCCACATTCTCATTCACACACATGTGCATATATGTCACACTTATATACACTCACAAATAAAATGAAAAATAAAAGAAAGATTAAATGAATTTCTCAAAGCCAAGAGCTAATGAGCATGGAGCCGGAATCCAAACCTAGTTCATCTCTCAACTGGTATGTCTCATAAAAATGATAAGAGGGTGTCTGCATGATCCAGGTTTCCAGGACCTCAACTCCCACTCTCACCCACTCATTCATTCACTATGTTAGCTAGTTCTTTTTTTCTTTTTCTTTTTTTTTTTTTTTTTTTGATTTTGGTCTTTTTGAGTATCTACAGTGTGTCAGGACCTACGCTGTAGTGCCTAGATTAGATAGGGACATTGCCCTCTTGGAACTTAGGGTCAAACAGAAAGTTTCAGAAAGTTTTGGAATATCCTGATTTGTGGGAGTGAGCAAAGAAAACTAGGCACTCTAAAGCAATGATTTTAGAAAGCAAAAATGTTTTCTTTTTTTTTTTGAAAATAGACTCTCAAGTAGCCCAGGCTGGCCATGAATTCCTGATCTTCCTTCTACCTGCAAAATGCTGGGATTATAGGCATATACCACAGATTCAGTTGCTTTACTTTTTGAGGGTGTTTCTATGTAGCCCTGGCTGGCCCTAAACTCATGGCAGTCCTTTTACCTCAGGCTCCTGAGGGCTGGGATTATAGGTATGTACAGCTCTGCCTAGTCAGAAGATGAAACTAAAGAAAAATGTCAGAGGTAAAAAAAAAAAAATAGGATTTTCTGTTCCCAGTGCAGGATCCAGTATACATCAATTATATTTGTTAGCCTGAATGTGTTCCCCAAAGTACATGTGTTGGGAACTGAATTCCAATGCAACAATGTTGAGAAAAGGGACTTTGTCAAACATGGATCAAGGGAGCTGGTCATGACAGTCAGATTATCCTAACTCCCAACCAAACCTCTCTGCAGCAACATTACCCAGAATGAGCCCCTGCTGCTGATGCAAGGCATAGCTCTGACTGGGTTCAAATCCCAGTTCCTCCACTTAAAGTAGCTATGTGACTTGGGGCAAGTTATCTAATTTGTCATGGCAGACTGTATTACAATACTGACCTCATTGTGTTAGTGAGTTGCTGTATGTAATGTCCTAGTGGCATGGATCAAGTGCTCAGTAACTGCTGGCCATTGTTGTTGTATGAAGTCTGTGCTCAGAAGAGTGAGGGCTATTGAAGGAGTCAAAGGGCCATTTCCTCACCAAGAGTGTAGTCTAAGGAGATGTTGACAAATGGTCTCCAAATTACCACATGAAAGCATTGACAGTACAAACCTTCAGGTCATGTTACTGCACAGCCCAAAGGAGAAAGCACAGGTATTTTGGCAAGCCCACTAAGTTTCTGACCTCAATTCTCTATATAGGCTTTATTTTCATAGCTGTATGTATCAAGAAGTTACCATATCCAACACTGCAGACCAGAACATTTCCATCATTGTGCACAGTTCTGTTGAGCAGCACTGGACTAGAGTGGCTTGTTTGTTTGTTTGCTTGCTTGCTTGTTTTTTGAGATAGGACCTTACTATGTGGTCAAGGCTGGCTCAAACTCAAACTCAAGAACCTCCTGCCTCTGTTTCCCCAGTGCTGGGATTATAGATGTGCACCACTGGAATGACTTTTTAGTGATAGGAATAGAGATAGTTTTTTTTTTAATTTTATTGTTTTTATTTTATGTGTATGCGTGTATTGCCTGCATGTAGGTAAATGAACCTGTGTCATGCAATGCCCTTGGAGGTCAGAAGAGGCTCTTGGATCCCCTGAGACTGGTGTTACGGACAGTTGTTAGCTGCCATGTGGGTGCTGGGATTTGAACCTGGGTCTTCTGTAAGAACAACCACTGTTCTTAACTGTTGAGCCATCTCTCCAGCTCCAAGATAGTTTATTTAAAAAGAAAGGCACTCTTGGGGGCTGGAGAGATGGCTCAGTGGTTAAGAGCACTGACTGCTCTTGCAGAGGACCTGGGTTCGAATCCTAATACCCATATGGTCACTCCAGTTCCAGGGAATTGGGCTTCCTTTTCTGACCTCCACGGGCATTGTATGACACGAGTGCACTTACATACATGCAGGCAATACATTCATACACATAAAAATAATAAAATTTTTTTTAAAAAAGAAAGGCACTCTCAGAATGGAAAGGGGATCAGCAAGATGGCTCAGTGGATAATGGCACTTGCTGCCAGGCCTGACAACTTGAGTTTGGTCTTGTGGGACCCACATGGTAGAAGAGAGCTGGCTCTAACAGTTGTTCTATAACCTATATGTACTGCCCCCATCACACACACACACATATATATGCACAAAATAAAGAATAAATAATTGTAAAAGAAGAAAAGAAAGCAAGTAGGGGTGATTGTGCATACCTTTAATCCTAGTACTCAGGAGGCAGAGGCAGAAGGATTTCTGTGTGTTTGAGACCAGCCTGGTCTACATAGCAAGTTCCAGCCAGCCAGGGGGCTAGGTATTGACCCTGTCTCAAAAACCAGCAACAACAACACAACAAAAGCAAAAGAAGGAAGGAAGGAAGGAGGGAGGGAGGGAAGGAGGGAGGGAGGGAGGGAGTAATTCAATCACTCTTATTAAAATCCTTGGGCTTCCTCAGGCATGTCTCAGTTTCATTCTGGAGACGCCACATGCAGCCCTGTTGTCAGGAGGCTGCTCTTGTTTACCTGTTCAGAACGCTTCCCTCAGAATTCTGGGTGGTTCATCATCCTCTTCACTGCAAAACCAACTGACCACCTTCTCTAAACAGTCATGGATGACTAGATGACATGGATGCATGAGTAAGTGGATGGATACATGGATGATGTGAATGGAGGATGTGATGGGTCCATGAGGGTAGTTAGATGCATGCATGCATCCATGGGTAATGGATGGATGATGGATGGATGCATGGGTGAGTGAATGAAAAGAAGGAAGGAAGGAAGGAAGGAAGGAAGGAAGGAAGGAAGGAAGGAGGGGAGGGGGGAAGGAGGGAGGGAGGGAGGCAAAGAGCTGGGAAAAGTCTGCAACTCAAAAGCCTAGAATGATCTTAATGGTTCCCTGTAGCAGTAGGAGTGATTTAAGTGGCAGATACATTGTGGGTCAAGTTTGGAATCTGTAGACTGAGAATGGCCATATGAAGGGCAGGACCCTAAGAGATGGGCCTGGAGAATGGGCTTCAGGTGTGCCAGATCTCCCACTCAGAGCTTCTCACGCTCATGTTCCCCACTACATGTCCTAGGCAAATTGCGGCATGTGCTGAGCATGGATGGCTTCCTCAGCTACCTCTGCTCAAAGGACGGAGACATCTTCAACCCAGCCTGCCTCCCTATCTACCAGGATATGACTCAACCTCTGAACCACTACTTCATTAACTCCTCTCACAATACCTACTTACTGGGGGACCAGCTTTGTGGCCAAAGCAGCGTTGAAGGATACATACGGTACAGTGGTGGTAGAGAAGGGATCCAGCTCCTGAGATGGACCTCCTGTGGGAAACTAAGGGATACTGCAGGCAGATAAAAAAGGATTGAGGATAGGTGGGGCTTAGGGGCTGAAGATCTAAGACACTTGGAGAAAATACTGAAGATTAGTAGAAAAATAGTAATGAAATCTTATGGATAAATGGAATTCCCCTCTCTTTCATAAGCTATGAAACTCTCAGAAGTCAGAGGCCCCGACATTTGTTTTAAGTAAACTGAATGCTTTAAAGGGAAGGCAGTAGAACATAGGAGTTAAAAACAGGTTCTGACAGCCGGGTGTGGTGGCACATGCCTTTAATCCCAGCACTTGGGAGGCAGAGGCAGGTGGATCTTTGTGAGTTTGAGGCCAGCCTGGTCTACATAGTGAGTTCCAGAACAGCTGGGGCTACAGAGAGACCCTGTCTCAAAAAGAGGAAAAAAAAAAAAAGAAAAGAAAAGAAACCAAAAAAACAACAGCAGCAAAAAACCAGGTTCTGGAATCAGTTCATTTTTGGTCAGATTCTAGCTCCCTTAGTGTTCTGGGGATAATTAACCTCTGTATAACTTGGTTTCCCTATCTATAAAGTGAAGATGATAATGGTGTCTAATCTGTCAGGGTTATTGTGAAGATTAAAGGAGATAATCTGTGTGTCAGTAGCTAATAAGTGGTAGTTGCTTTTATTGTGATGCATCATGGATGAGACTAAGTAGTGTTATAGAGCTAGCAACTGACCACGTAGCTTGAAGCATACAAAAATAAGTGGATTTTTTACTCAAAAAATGAGTGAAACCTCCAAGTTTTCAGCTTAGGCAGTATAGTTGTGAGAATAGGGGCTGGGAATGTAGCTCAGTGGTAAAACGTGTTTGAGGCCCTGAATTTAATCCCATTTGGAGAGAGCGAGGCAAACTGGGTATAATGGCACCCCTCCATCCCAGTCTGCAAGAATTGCAATTCCAGTTTACCTGGGCTGCATAGTGAGACCCTGTTTCAAACAATAAGATTAATGAGAGAGAGAGAGAGAGAGAGAGAGAGAGAGAGAGAGAGTTTTCTAAGAATTTGAATGACCCAGGTGTTATATTGGTACACACAACCAGAACAGTGGAGGTATAGTGAGGCAATGTGCAATATGCTAAGGAAGACCATGCATTGGTGCTGTGTGGAGATCAATGTGAGAGGCAGTCATGTCCCAGTAGACCAAGAAGCCGCCATGGTAATGTTATCTGAAGGGGTCTAGATAGATAAGTGATAGTGAGCACTGTTCTTTCCAGAGTAGAGAGAGGATCCTTAGGTGGAAGATCATATCTTGACCTCTCCTGCCTCTTGGGGCTTGGGGTTCTTGCAGGGCCCTGAAGCGGGGGTGCCGCTGTGTGGAGGTGGATGTATGGGATGGGCCTGGTGGGGAGCCCATTGTTTACCATGGACATACCCTGACCTCCCGTATCCTGTTCAAAGATGTCACGGCAACACTGGCACAGTATGCCTTCCAGGTACTAGCCCCAAGTTGGGAAAGGCACTAAATAAGGCAAGAGGGTTTGAGGGAAATGACTGTCTCTAGTGAGGGTGGAAGGAACTGGGGACAGTTATTGCAAGTGGCGTGATATATATAAGAGGTTTTAACTCTAAAGCCTCAGACAAATATTAAGGGATTATTATGACTAAGTGTTGGATGTGTTACTACTAATAAGTATTTATATAGGTAATTACTAGTTGTAACTTCTTACAAAAATTTATGTTACCTATCTGGGAGAGGGTGGATAGGGAAACAGAAACAGTGGTACATTGGGCTGGGGGACAGTAGAAATCTAGAGATGAAAATGTGAGTATAATGTGAGCTCATAACTAGAGGGATGGCCTGTAACCCATACTGAGCTTGAAAACTCAAAGGTCTCAGAGGGACCTGGGTCAGACTTGGCATAGGTATAAGATTTGGGGTCTCAAGAGTTTCCCAAAGAGGGGACCCCAGATCCATCAAGTTCTCACTGAGCCCTGTAATGGTATTGTAGAAGTTTGGTATTTAGTATACTCATTTGAGCTCATGAGGGTGGGGGGCTAGGAACCCAGGTTTTGGAGAAGGAGGTTATAGGGTTTTAGAACTCTGAATGCAGCATCTCCTTTTCTCACCAGACATCAGACTACCCACTCATCCTGTCCCTGGAGAACCACTGCAGCTGGGAGCAGCAAGAGACTGTGGCACGACATCTGACTGAAATACTGGGGGAGCAGCTGCTGAGCACCACATTAGATGGGCTGTTCAATCAGCTGCCCTCACCAGAGGTAGGGACTATACTGTGGCTTCCACATTCCCTTACCACAGTTTCCTTCTTTCTATTTTCAGATGGACCATCTTGCTCTTTTTGAGGGGGAGGGAGTTCTTTTTTAGTCAGGGTCTCCCTGTAGCCCCAGCTGGCTTGGAACTTGCTGTGTAGACCAGGCTGTCCTTGAACTCACAGAGATCCGCCTGCCTCTACCTCCATCTTGTTCTTTAAATGCCTATAGACAAGATTTTGCTTTGTTTTGTTTTGAGACAAGGTCTCATGTAGCTGGGCTGGCCTCAAACCCCATATGTAGTCAAGGCTGGCTTTGAACTACTGATCCTCCTGCTCCCACCTCCCAAGTGCTGGGATTACAGGGGTGCACCACCATGCCTGGTTTCTATAGTGCTGAGGATCAAACCCAGGGTTTTATGCATGCTAGGCAAGCACTTTACTAACCAAGTTACATCTCTAACCCTTAATATTTTCTAACATTTTCTTGATGGTTTATAATTTGTATAGACTTTACAAGCAACATAAAGAATATAATCCCAATTCTTTATAATAGTATCAGTAGATTCCTTTTCTTTTTCAAAAAATATTTTATTATTTTTATTTTATATGTAAGCATGTATTGCCTGCATGTATGTAAGTGCATCCGTGTCATGCAATGCCCATGGAGGACAGAAGAAGCTCTTAAATCCCCTTGAACTGGAGTTACAGACAGTTGTTAGTTGCCATGTGGGCGTTGGGATTCAAACCCAGGTCTTCTGCAAGAACGATCAGTGTTCTTAAGTGCTGAGCCATCTCTCCAGACCTCCTTTTCTTTTTTTTTTTTTTTCTTTTTCTTTTTCGGTCTTTTTGAGACAGGGTCTCCCTGTAGCCCCAGCTGTCCTGGAACTCACTATGTAGACCAGACTGGCCTTGAACTCACAGAGATCTGCTTGCCTCTGCCTCCAGCGTACTGGGATTAAAGGCATGTGCCACCATGCCCTGCCCTCCTTTCCTTTTTAAAATATTTTATTATTTGTTTATTTAGTGGCCGGGAAGGGGAAGTGGCAGTATACTTGCCATGGCATGCATGTGGAAGTGGAGGTCAGAGGAGAGCTTTTAGGAGTTGGTTCTCTCCTTCCACAGTGTGACAGGTCTCAGGAGGGCGAACTCAGGTCATCAGGTTCCTTGCAAGTGCCCTTACCTGCTGAGCCATCTCACTGGCTTAGTAGATTTATTTTCATCAATTTCTGGGCTTCATTCATGCTAAGCTCATGTTCTACCACAGAGTAGACCTTCAACTCCTATTTTTCTTTTTTTAAGACAGGTTCTCATAAAGTCCAGGTGAGTATCAAACTCACAATGTAGTTAAGGATGTGCTTCAACTTCTGATCCTCCTGCCTTCACCTCCCAAGTTACTAGGATTACACACCCAGTTTATGAGATTCTTGGGGCAAACCCAGGGTTTTGTACATGTTAGGCAAGCATTCTACCAAACGGAGCCACATCCCCAGGCCCTATCAAAAGATTTTCTAAAAGTTAAGTTAAACATATACATGTATGTATTCATATTAGAAAAATCATGAGTGAGATTATCATCCATATTCTTATAATATATAGCATGGGTTTCTTTTCATGTATATTTTCTTTGTTAATCGCTCTGTAGTGAGCCATTGTATGTTTTTGCCATTTATGGGCTATAATGTAATCAGTCGCACATTTGGTAAGAACTTAGGTTGTTAATAATTTTTTTTTTTTGGCCTTTTTGAGACAGGTTCTCCCTGTAGCCCCAGCTGGCCTGGAACTCACTATGTAGACCAGGTTGGCCTTGAACTCACAGAGATCTGCCTGCCTCTGCCTCCCAAGTGCTGGGACTAAAGGCGTGCACCACCATGCCTGGCTTGGTTGTTAATAATTTTCAACTTGTACATATAGCTTTGTCCATTTATTCTTTCTTTCTTTGAAATGGATTCCTAGAATTCAAAATTTCTGGGTTAGAGTTCGTATTTTAGCCAGATGTAGTGTTAATCCAATGCACTCAGGAGGTGGAGGCAGGAGGATCAGGAGTTCAAGACGAATCTCTGCTACATAGTAAGTTGGAAGTCATCCTGAAACACACATACACACACACACTGCATTTTGACAGTTTTAGTTTGTTATCACCAAGTTGTCCTCTAGAAAAAATACTAAATAATATTCCAACCAACAGAAGAGAATGACCACAAACAACTCCATGAGTGAGATGATTCATAATGGTAAACATTGAAAAGAAGGGCTTATGTTTTTTGTTGCTTTGAGTTTTTTGAGTGCTAAATTACAGGCATGCACGCTTAGCATTTTCTAGCATCCAGTCCTTCCTTAGTCTCCAGAGTGTCAGGACTACAAGCATGAGCCATGACTCCCAGCTTCATATCCCATTTCTAAAGGCTTTTCCATTATAATATTGTTCAAAGACATTATCTCTCTTCATATTCTTATATTCCTTATAAGTGCATATCCTTAAAGGAGTTTTTAGCGTGTAAAATATGAGGGAGAGGTTTTTCTCATAGGGTTAGAGATGTTGTTTGTTTGAAAATAAGTGACTCTCTGTATCAGGAATTATCTTTCTAGGAGAACTTCTGACGCCTCACTTTCTTCTTCTTTGAGACAATGAGATCTGCATTATCTTCAGGAGGGGCTCAAACAGACAAGTAGACAGGTCTCTTCGTTGTTGTCCCCTAGCTGCTTCGAGGGAAGATCTTGGTGAAAGGGAAGAAGTTAAGAATATTTGAGGATATTGTGGATGAAGAAGAGGAGGAACAGCTGGAGCCAGACCCCTACTGTGAGTCAGAGACTCAGCCTCAGCTTCAACATGAGACCCAGGAGTTAACCCCTAGGAACAGGAAAAAAAAGAAGGTACGTCAAGACTGGTCTTTCTGCCATGGCATTTAGTTAGCAAGCATCTCAAACTGAAGACTGGTTTTTGAAGAGACTAGAGTCAGCCAGGGTAGAACGTCAAGGAGAAAATGGCCCTAAAAGAAGCATAGGAATACATCTGTGGCATCACTGTATGTGATGCAGACCACATGCACATCTATCATACTTCTTGGGCCATGAAATCTTTTCCTTTTTTCAAGTGAAAACTTAAAATAGAAGCTTAGTATTCAAAATAGACAAATGTAGAATCATTCTAATTTAAACCCTCATTTGACTATCACCTGGGTCCTCGAAAGTGGCATGGGGAGGTTCAGGCTTGATGGATAGGCAGGTAAATTCCAAGAAAGAAGACAAGGAAGCTAGAGAGAGATGAAGGAGCTAAGTGACTCAGGACACATCTTTAAGACCCCCTCAGTGTGTGTGTGGGGCGTCATTTTATCGTTAAATAGGTGTTACTGGACCGATTGCTGTGATCTCGGCCTCAACTAAGTGGGCTTAGAGAACACTTCTTGGAAAGCGTAGTTTGAGTTTGGGAAGGAACCGGAAGTATCTGAGGAAATTTGAGATGGGGAATGTGCTCTATTTCTGTATGGGGAGGGAGAGGCCAAGGGAGAAAAGGATACCATTGGTAGGCCCTCTAAGATCCAGATTTGAAGTCTGTGCCTCTTTCTTTGTGTACTTTGCTTGGCTTACTCAGCTGACTTCTGGCTTATCCTGCTTTCTCTGAGGCTGTGGTGTTTAAGCCTGCTGCTGCTGTGTCTAGGCATGGCAATGGGAATTAAGGACATAAATCCTCAGGGCGTGTTGGTGCACGCCTTTAAACGCAGTACTCAGGAGGTAGAGGCAGGTGGATCTCTGTGAGTTTGAGGCCAGCCTGGTCTATATAGCAAGTTCCAGGCTAGCTGGGGTTGCAGGGAGACCCTGTCTCAAAAAGACCAGAGAGAGAGAGCGAGAGAGCGAGAGAGCAAGAGCGAGAGCGAGAGCGAGAGCGAGAGCGAGAGCGAGAGCGAGAGCGAGAGAGAGAGAGAGAGAGAGAGAGAGAGAGAGAGAGAGAAATCCAAAAATAAAACTCTGGGACCCTCATATCCTTACAGGTGTGAATTTCATGACTACCTCCTGTATAGTCTAGATTCATGTACATTTTGACCAAATATTATTGTTCATTTGTTTTAAGAGCATTAGGGAGACTGATGCCTCTCTGTTTAAAAACAATAAAGAAAGGCCACCTAAGATGTAACATAGACTAGACCTTCCAAACCCAGAGGCTGAAACCAAACCCAGCAGTATGTGCAGATTGCCTTTATTCCCATCCTCACCCCCAGGTTGTGATGTGCCCGCTGTCTTGTCTGCCTATCTGTGGTCATGTTATAGCCCAGCCTCCTAGTTCCATTCCTGAGTCCCTTCTCTTGTCCAAGCAGGTGAGGCAGGAGGGAGAAAGCAGTGGGGAGGCATCGGGCAGAGGCTCAGGTTGGATGGCCATTAGCTTCTCCCTTGCAGATCACTCCAGATTCAATACCATCTTCTTCATTTTCTCCTCCAGAATTCCACTCTCATCTTGTGCCCAGCCCTGTCTGCCCTGGTTGTCTACTTGAGGACAGTCTCCTTCCAGAGCTTCACTCATTCCAGGGAAAACTACCACATCTATGATATATCATCCTTCTCTGAGACCAAAGCCAGAAACCTTATCAAGGAGGCAGGTCAGGACCAAAATGGAGGGGCAGGGAAAGAAGTGGAATGGGTAGGTTCAGGTCTGATGGGTAGGCAGTAAGTCCCACAAACACGGACAAGGAAGCAATGGAGAGATAAGAAACTTCTCAGAACAGGCAAAGAGAAAAGTTACATTTATTATTTGAGACAGCCTCACATAGTCCCAGGGTGGCCTCAGTTGAGGATCATTTTGAACTTCTGATCCCTTTGTCTCTCTCTTCCAAGTACTGGGATTACAGGTGTGTACTACCACTCCGGGTTCATGCAGTGCTGGAAAGCAAATCCAGGGTCTACTAGGCAAGCACCAACTTACATGTCTAGCCCACAAAGAAAAAGATTTATGAATTGTGTGCAGAAGGTTCTAAGGGGAAGAAATCGGGGGGGCGGGGTGGCTGTGTTGGTCTGGATGGAACAGACTAGGGGCATACTGAAGCCTTTGGTAGCCAGCCTCGGATTTTGAGAAGAGTGAAGTAAATGGATAGGGTCCTTGGGACCAAGTTAATGGGAGTACCTACCCCAGGCAGACAGAACTTCCATCTCCCGTTTTTTTTTTTTTTTTTAATATTTTATTATTTTTATGTGTATGAGTGTATTGCCTGCATGTATGTGAGTGTACCTGTGTTGTGCAATGCTCCGGAGGTCAGAAGAGGGCTTCGGATTTCCCTGAAACTGGAGTTAAGGATGGTTTGTAGCTGCCATGTGGGTGCTGGGAATCGAACCCAGGTCTTCTGCAAGAACAGTCAGTGCTCTTAACCGCTGAGCCATCTTTCCAGCCCCCCTTCTCCTTTCTTGCACCTTTTTACAGGTAATGAGTTTGTGCAGCATAATGCCTGGCAGTTATGCCGTGTGTATCCCAGTGGTTTGAGGACTGACTCATCCAACTTTAACCCCCAGGAACTCTGGAATGCAGGCTGCCAGATAGGTGAGGAGGCAGCAGGGACAGGGAGGGAGCAGAGCAGCTAACGGGAGGTAAGTTCACTAGGGGAAGTTAAGGCCAGGGAATGCTTTAAGGAGTCTGGAGTGGAAAGGTGAGAAAAGTGGGGCTACCTGTTGAAATGTTTCCAGCAGGTACTCTGTTTTGAGGATCTTGCTCTTATTGTTGTAGCCCAGGCTGGCTTTAAACTCTCAACCCCCCGTCCCCTCAGTTTTCCAAACCTGTGCTACCTAGCCTCAGCAGGCACTCCTAAATTTCAAACTATTTTTATTATTTTATGTGTATGAGTGTATTGCCTGTGTGTATGTGAGTGCCCTCGGAGGTCAGAAGAAGGCATCGGATTCCCCTAGAACTGGAATTATGGAGGGTTATTAGCTGCCATGTGGGTGCTGGGAATCAAACCTAGGTCCTCTGCAGGAGCAACCACTGCTCTTAACTGCTGAGCCATCTCTCCAGCCCCTATTTTTAGTTAAAAAAAATTTTTTTATGTTTGCCTTGCCTGCATGTATATAAGTGCATAATGTGCACTTAGTGCCAAGGACAGAAGACAATGACTCTCCTGGAACTGGAGTTACAGGTGATTGTGAGCTGCCATGAGGGTGCTGGAAATCCGAACTCAGTGAGTTCTCTTAACCACTGAGCTGGCTCTCTAGTCCCTCCTGTAAGGCACTCTTACACCATGTCTTCTTAATCCTGAAAGGGGCTAGAAGGTTGGGAATGTGTCTGTATGCATGTAAAACACACAACCACATATGTATTGTGTGTGAGAGAGACAGAGACAGAGAGAAAGAGACAGAGAGAGTGTCATGCTACATAGTCCTGGCTGGCCTAGTACTTGCTATGTAGACGAGGATGGCCTTGAACTTGTGGCAGTCCTCCTGACTGCCTCCTAAGCTCTAGGGTTTATAAGTATGCACCACCATGTCTAGCTCCCAAGGTGAATCTGTTCATTTTTTCCTTTCTCCCCTGGTTCTCAGTGGCTCTGAATATGCAGACTGCAGGGTTTGCCATGGACATCTGTGATGGGCTCTTCCGCCAGAATGGTGGCTGTGGCTATGTGCTGAAGCCAGAATTCCTGCGTGATACCATGAGCTTCTTCAATCCCGAGAAGCCCATCAGCCCTTTTAAGGCCCAAACCCTCTTAGTTCAGGTATGACAGAAACTATTGGGAAGAACCTGGGATAGCTGGAATAGAAATGGAAGAAAAACTGAACTTATTTGTCAGGAGGGTCATTGGTTGAAAATTCTTTATAAGAGGATAGCCTGATTCAACAGCACAGACTTTGGAGTCAAGGGTCTAGTTTCAAACCCACTTCCTAGTTGGGTAATGGGCAAGTTCTTTAATTTGAACTTCAGAATACTCATCTGCAAAATAGGGGTAATTCCACTACTTACCACACAGGGTTGTGATGACTGTGTTAAGATCATGTGCTTATAACTCCTGGTGCACAGCAAGTGCTATAGAAAAAGCTGTTGTCACTAGCATAGCCGCTTTCAAACTTTAAAGTTCTGTTCTGATTCATTTAAAATTTCAGGTTGAATATTAGAATAAACTACCTATGGAGGATTAGTTTTGCAAATTATGAAGCTATAGTGCAAGTTCCAAAGTCTTCTCTGGGGTCTGAAGGGTGGGTGAAGGAGGGCTGGGCTGTGCAGTAACTCATGAAGTTCCATTGCCCTTGTTGCAGGTGATCAGTGGTCAGCAACTCCCCAAAGTGGACAATACTAAAGAGACATCCATTGTGGACCCACTGGTGAGAGTAGAGCTCTTTGGTGTTCCTGAAGACACAAGGCAGCAAGAGACCAATTACGTGGCGAACAATGGTGAGACCGGGTAGTTGGGGAAGAGACATAGGACTGCAGATTCCCTTCTATTTTGCCTTCCAGCAGGTGCAGTCCATGTGACTACACACCCCTGTGGGAGGCAATGTGGAACAGTACAAAGAATCCTGGTCCTCCCTTAGAGGTTCATGAATTGGGAAAATTGCTTTTGCCTTCTAAAATTTTAAAATTTTTATTTATGTTTATGTGTGTGTCTGTCATGTGTTGTGTGGGTACCCACAGAGGCAAGGGGGCATCGGGTACCCTGGAGTTAGATTAGAGGTAGTTGTGAGTCACCCAACATAGGCACTGGGAACTGAACTCGGGTCCTCCGGAAGAGCAGCAAGCACTGGCAATTGCTGAGCCACCTCTGCAGCCCCTGCTTCTGCATTTTGTACCCACTTCCTCACTATCTATGTTAAATGAGAACGCAGGGAAAGCAACTCAATATGGCCCTAAAGAAAGTCAATACCCATTCCTTTATTCTTCTCTACTTCAGGTTTTAATCCACACTGGGGGCAGGCACTGTGTTTCCACGTTCAGGTGCCTGAACTCGTTATGTTGCGTTTTGTGGTAAAGGATTATAACCGAAAAACCCGGAATGACTTCCTTGGTCAGTACACCCTGCCTTGGACCTGCATGAAACAAGGTGAGACGGTTGTGTTGGACCCCTGGCCAATATCCCAACCCTAGCTGCTTTCCTAATAGTCCTGCCCGTTTCCAGGCTACCGCCACATACACCTACTCTCCAAGGATGGCACCAGCCTTCACCCTGCTTCCATCTTTGTGTACATCTGCATTCGTGAAGACCTGGAGGTAGATGAATCCTGAGGTAGGTCCTCCATAGCAAGGGTAGATACAATGGCTTTAGATGGTGAGAAAAACCTAAAAGGATGCTTTTTGGGAGAGCAAAAGGTGGTGAAAACCAAGCTTTGGACTGTGCACTCCCAGGCACAAAATTACCATGCCCCCCCTTTTTCTTTTAAATTTTATTATTTTTATGTGTATGCGTGTATTGCCTGCATATAGGTAAGTGCACCCGTGTTATGCAATGCCTGCAGAGGTCAGAAGAGGCTGTCGGATCCCTTGGGACTGGAGTTATGGACAATTGTTAGCTGTCATATGGGTGCTAGGATTTGAACCCGGGTCTTCTGCAAGAACCACCAGTGTTAACTGCTGAGCCATCTCTCTAGCCCCACCATGACCTTCTTTAGCAAATCTAGGACCTGATCTCTTACCTTCTTTCCTTTTCTTGTTTTCATAAGCATTTATCTTCCTTGCCCTTTCCCTTCTGTGTCCTCTATGCTGGAATTCATTTCTTGCTCTTGCTCTAGGCTCGGCCCCATTCTCAGATCTACTGCTAATCTCTCTCATCAATTGTTGGTGCAAAGGCAGATTCCAACTAGAAACACAGAGGGGCTTGAAGAAGAGAAATCTACAGAAGCATTATTCCCTCTACCTCCTAACTTCCTCAAAGTCCAGAGCCAAGGAAAGGACATATCAAGGCTCAAGGTTGGGGAAAGATGTCTGACCCCAGGCCTATATGACTCTCCAGAGAACACCGCTCAGCCCTTAGTCTCCACTGGACTGCTGCTTCTTAGCTGGTGTAAATAGAGCTTCTCTCTCCAATTTGGCTCCTGTATGGTCTGTCATTGTTGGGCAAGAAGAGATATAAGGGCTGCGGGCATAGTCAGATGGGAAACGGAAAGGGTAGAGAAATTAAGTTTCCAAGGGCTCCTCCATGTACTATATAGGAAGGACACAGAAGAGAGACTTGTAAGGGGTGGGACAAAAGGAGAAAGGGTTTGTAGTCCTAGCCGTCTGCCTGAAATACTCTTGGAGCTTGTCCTCCCTAGTTATCTGCCTTTCACACTGCCCTGATGCTTGTACTTTAGGACACTGAGCCAGTCTTTGGACTGGTGATCAGCCACTTGCAGGACACTGAATGGGTGGTAAATCTTCTATTGACACACAAAGGAGCTTGGAAACAGGAAGCAAGGCAAGGCCCAGGACAGCCTTAAGGGCAGAGGGAAGGTAGACCTGGGTCTGTTTCAGAACCTCTCTGAGTGAAAGTGGAAGAGACAAAGGAACAGCAGAGTGGAGGCCTAAGAGGAGACCGGGCAAATAAGATAGGGACTTAAGTCTGTTAATGGGTAATTATTCTCTTCAACATGTTTTATAGAGCATTAGGCACAAAAACACATGCAATTATGTACAACTGTTTTGAAAATGTTGAAAGAAAATAGGGCTTGATACAGTAAGAAGGAAAAAGAAGATGAGGCAAAGAAAACCAAGACCTTATAGCCAGGGACTCTGGTGCAACAATGGTAAAGAAACTGGAAATCCATTCACAGGTTAAAACCACAGAGCTCCTGAAGAAATCAATGCTTAGGTCCATGTCTATCTTTTATAGAGCTGTTAATTTAAAAGAACCATAGTCAGAATCCTAAGGGGGTTTTGGTCACACTGACATCCCAAAGCCAGTCCTCCCTTAGACCCTGAACTCCTAAGGCTAGCTCCAGTCCCAGTTTGCACATCTGTATCTTCTTCCTGTGTAAGAGGTCGGGTAAGCGCTCAGCCCTCAGGTCCAGTAGGGGGAGCAGGAAGAGCAGGAGGGCTAGGATCCTCCAGTTTTACATCATGCAGATGTACTGTGGGGGTGGTGGGGTCTTTGCCCACACTCTGGTTGGGGTCAGTCTGGTCAGGGTGGTGCCTGCGCACATGCCTGACCACCTGGAACTTCTGCTTGGCCTTGTAACTACAGAGGCGGCAGAAGAATGGGTGGCAGTCAGTGTGGGTGAGAGCATGATGGCGCAGGCCGGCAGCCCAGCGGAAAGCACGGTGGCAAACATTGCAAACATAGGGCTTGGCTTCACTGTGCTTGCGCAGGTGGGTGCGCAGTAGGAAGCGTGTCTTGAAGGCCTTGCCACACTGCTCACACATGAAGGTCCGTGCGTCTCGGTGCCGTGTCTCCCGGTGCACACGTAATGCATCAGCCCGGTTGGTGCAGTACTCACACTCAGGGCACTGGTATGGCTTCAGTCCTGTAGGGCAAGGAACAAATGGAAGAGAGGAAGAATAAGATTCAGTGGGTCATAAAAGTCACTGACACTTGGATATAGAGAGCACAAGCAGCAACCTGACCAATGACCATCTTTATGTTCCAGTCCTGTCTGAAATTGCTGTGCTCTTCTCAACACAGTGATTATATACATCCCAATGGATGCTGATGACTAACTGGACTTCTAACCAACTAGCCACCTGATAGTAAGGAACACTGAACTGTGATAGTGTTGTTAAATAGGAAATTCCAACCCTGTTTGTCATGTGATACTACAAAATTTAAAGAATCCATTTAAACAATTTCTTTTAAAATTTTCTTTTAAAAGTTTTTTGATTGATTTTTATTTTGTTTTGCTTGCATGTATGTAAGTGCACCCATGCCTGAAATGCCTGTGGAGGCCAGAAGAGGGTGTCAGATCCCCTCGAACCGGAGTTAAGGACAGTTGTTAGCTGCCATGTGAGTGTTCGAAACCAAACCCAGGTCCTTTGGAAGAGCAGTGAGTGTTCTCAACCTCTGAGCCACCTCTCCATCCCCTAAACAGAATTTCTTACTAAACTCAAAAAATAAGGGAAAATGCTCAGAAGGGAAGAGGTAAAGATACTCCTCCACCTATGGGGGACCAGATGTAGTAATCAAAGGTACCCAATCACTAACCCTTTAGAGAGAACCTAGTTTGTGGATTCCATACACTGAAGAGGAAAAGAACATAAGAATAGGGAACCCACTCCTTTCTCCTTATTCATGGTGATTCTACATTTATACAGAAAATAAGCATCTCTCATTAGTCACTTAAAATTGAGTTGAAGGCTCTTGAGGTGTGAGTATGTGTGTGAACTTGTACCACAATCACCTGGGAAGCTTTTGCAAAGTACACTTGCCCAGGCTCTCAGGTTTAAACCTCTTCTTTTCTGATACACTGACAGTGTGTTGGGGACACTTTCTAGTACATACTCTTCCAGCCTAGCCCCTATAAAGGCTTTAAATCTGAGGTCAAGTTTGCTACAGAATAGAGGAACACTCTAAGACTATTGATCATACACTCACCTGTGTGCTTGGTCATATGATACTTGAGTTGGTTGATCCACTTACACTTATATCCACATTCAGGGCACAGGTACTTCCGTTCCTCCTTGTGGATTCGCATGTGGTACTAGGAGAGCAAACCCAGAACATGTACTTGTAATTTTTTTTTTTTTTTAAATATATTATTTTTATTTTATGTGTATGAGTGTATTGCCTGCATGTATGTAAGTGTACCTGTGTCGTGCAATGCCATGGAGATCAGAAGAGGGCTTCGGATTCCCCTGGAACTGGAGTTAAGGACAGTTTATAGCTGCCATGTGGGTGCTGGGAATCGAACCCTGGGCCTCTGCAAGCGTAACTGGAGTTAAGGACGGTTCATAGCCGCCATGTGGGTGGCTAGGAATCGAACCCAGGTCCTCTGCAAGAGCAGTCAGTGCTCTTAACCATTGAGCTATCTCTCCAGCCCGTACTTGTAATTCTTAAGTAGGAGTAGGCAATGAAACTTTGGGGAACCTTGTTCTCTAGTGCTGCCCCCTCCCCCAACTTACCAACAAGGAGCTTCAGAAAGAACCAACCCAACCTAAACTAACATTTTAGCTTTTCCTTAGGTCTACTCTGACTCTTAGCTCTCCTTCATGCAAGCTATGTTATTGGGTTTATCACATGGCAAGAATTATTACAGAATTTATTTTTACAAAAGCTTTGTGAAGTTGTATCATCCCTTTTACAGATGAGGAATCTAAGTCTTGAGAAGTTAAGGAACCTGTCCAAAGACACAGAGCTAATACATATAATAGTTTAGCTTATAGAATCCAGAGCCTACACCCTTTCTGTTCCCTGTCACGTGTTCCTTGACCTTACCTTGAGACGAGAGGGGTCAGCACAGGCATAGGAGCAGAGGTGACAGCGGTAAGGCTTTTCCCCAGTATGAATGCGACTGTGCCAGGTGATCTTCTGCCGGTTCTTGGTGCTATAAGCACAGTCGGTACACTTGTAAAGTCGGGTGCCCCCATGTCCCTTCACATGGTGATCCAGCACTAACTGATGGCGACATGCAAAGTCACAAAAAGGGCAGCATAGAGAAGGCTGTCCAGCATCTCTATCCCCATCAGAGGGTGCTGCTGAAGTCTCCTCGTGATATTCCAGGTAATGCTTCACCAGGCCCACTCGCTCACGGGCAGCAAAGTTGCAGAGCTGGCAACGGTGGCTGAAATGCTGCTGCCTCCGGTGTTCATCCAGTGCTGGCCGGCTAGGGAAGGCCTCCTGGCAGGCCCCACACTCCAGCCGTGGGTGCTGTTTACGGGTGTGTCCCTGCAGGCTGGCAAGGCTGGGGCATAGCAGGCCACAGTGGGAGCAGTGCAAGGGGCCTTCAGTGGCCTCTACAGGAGAGCCAGGGGAAGGGTGTGTGGGCTCAGGGTGTCGACGCAGAGCATGCTGCTTAAGTGCTGTTTCTGAGCTGAACTGGGCCTCACACTGAGAGCAGGAAAAGGACGGGGTGCCTTGGTGGCAGCTGTTGACATGGCGAGTAATGTCATGACGAAGATAACCACTATAGTCACACAGCGGACAGAAATGAGTGGGTGTTTTATCATGTACCCGAAGCTGGTGCAAGCGCAGTTTTGAGTTAGTACCAAATGTCTGGGGGCAGGAGCTACAAGGGATGCGGCCAACACCTGTGTGTCGGGACTGGTGGGCCTCTAACCTGTACCGTCTAGTGGTAGAAAAGTCACAGAAAGGGCACTGATGTGGCTTTACTCCCTCATGCTTGAGCCGCTGATGCTGCTGGAGGCACCGGCTTTGTTTGCAAGTAAAGCCACAGTCCCCACACTGCAAAAGGGGCCTGGGGCCAGGGACTGGGACTGTAATGGGGTGCCTCCGCTTCTGATGGAGCCTCAGGGCAGCAGCAGCTGGAGCAGTAAATGGGCAGAGGCCACAGTGCAGTCCTCCAGACTCTCCAAGGGGACAGCCTTGGGTCTGGTGACTCCTCAGGGCCTGTTCCTGCTGGCAGCTAAAGGGGCACATGGGGCAAGAAAAGAGAGTACCCTTCTGCTTCTGAGTTACAGCTGTATCCCTATCACCAGGGCTGGACTCTGTATTCCCACTATTCAGGGTAGCAGAGTCTCCAATGCTTAGGGGAGATACAAGAGGCTGGGTCCGGGTGAGCCTTCGCTTTCCTCCCTGGCCATGTCCCCCTCTGCAGCCTTCAGTCACATGAGAAGTAATAGAGGAGAGCCGAGAACAAAGGAAGGTGCAGGAGTTGCAGTGAAACTTGCCTTGCTCAAAGTGGAACTTCTCAGGGGTCCCTGTGGGTGAGGAGTTTCCTGCAGGAGGGGCTGGGGAGTCGGAGGGTGTGGCAAGAGGCTCCTCTACTCCTAGCTCCCTGGGGAGCTCAGGAGGATTATCTTTTGGAAGCAGCTTTACCTTTGATGGTGCAGGTGGGGGCTTCCCACTTTCAGCATCCTGTGAGGCTTGGCTACCTGGGAGCTGAGAGCATAGAGGACTGAGAGAAACTGATCTGGGCAAGCCCTTGTTCTTTCTGAGCAGAACAGGGCATTTCTTCAGCAGATGGGTGCTGAGGCCACGTTGTTGCTTAAAGCTAGCTCCACACTCAGGGCACAGCAGAGGCTCTCGGCGGCCCTGGCACCCTGATTTGGAATGCAGATTCAGGGCTTTCTCCCGGCGAGTGATAAAAGGACAGTGTGGGCAGCGGAAGGCTCGCCCCTCTCCCTGTATCACTACCATTTGTACCCGCCCCTCCAGCACCAGTGCCTCTGCTTGTTCTTTGTCCTGCCTCCTTAGGGCCTTAAGTAATGACTCTGACTCAGGAAACTGAGGCAAGGGTGCAGTCTCAGCAGATAGAGTTACCTTAAAGGTGTTAGGAGCCTCCTCTGAGGATGGAGGAGTCCTGGGGGGCTCAGAGACTGGCTTCTCCAGAATGGGCTCTTCTTCAGCACCCAAACCAGGAGTCCCAACACCTTCAAAGTTCGGCAGTTCTGGTTCTTCTAGTCCATCTGGATCCTCAAGTCCTAGTGGTCCTGAGGGACCAAGAGGCCTGAACTCCACAGGGGCTGTTTCAGTGAGCTCCTCAAGGGGTGGCTCAGCCACAGGTTCTAGCTCTACTCCCAGGGCCTCTAAGTGTAGTGTGCAGCTACCCTCCTCCACCTCCACAGGGCTAGGGCTGCCAACCAGATCATCCCCACGGGGAGCCTCACTGCCACCCTGTCTTCTGGTGCTGACCTCATCACTTGACTCTGGAAGAGCCTGGTCCAAGCTGGGATCCATCATAATCCTGTGTTCATGGTCTTGCCCCTCAGGCTGAGCTGAAAGCTGGCTTGAAGGCTCGGAGACTGATGGAGGTGCCAGGCCCTCCCTGGCCCCCACTGGCTCTTGGCTGGTATTGCGGAACTGCCAAACCTGGTCCCCTGGCATGTAGCCGTGGGCCTTTCGCTTATGGAAGAAGAGCGTGGTGTTGCTGAAGGTGCGGTAGTCACAGAGGGCACAGTGAAACTCACGGAGATGGGTGTGCTTGCAGTTCTCATGGCTCAACAGGGCCTGCTTGTGGCGACTCTGATAGCTGCAGTAGCGGCAGGGGTAGAGTGGGGCAGGTGTGCCAGGGTGGTGCTGGGAAGCCATGTGCTTCTGCAGCTCATACTTCCGCTTGCAGGCAAAGGCACACACCTCACACATCAGCGACTTGCCTTGGTGCCGCAGTTTGTGGCTGCTCAGCTGATCAGCCCGATGGCAGCGATAGGAGCACTGGTTGCACTGGTATCTGTCAAGAGGGGAAATGAGGCATCAACTGCAATAAAAAACTAATCCTGATAGCTAACAGTCCCTAAATTACTACTATGGGCCAGACTCTGCATGCTGTGCTGCATGTGAACCATCTAATTGAACTTATCTTTCCACTATCCCATGAAACAAGTATTTCTATTTAAATTTTCTTTTATTTATTTAATTTTTTAAGGCAGAGTGTCCCTGTAGCCCTAGCTGGCCTGGAACTCACAGAGATCTACCTGCCTCTGCCTCCCAAGTGCTGTGACTAAAGGTGTGCTCCACTGTACCCAGATTATTTTTCTTTATTTATGCATACAAGTGTTTTGCTTGCATATATGTAAAAGTGCATTGTGTGTGTGATGCCTGTGGAGGCCAGAAGAGAGCATCAGATTCCCTGGAACTGGAGTGCTGGGAACTGAGCCCAGGTCCTCTGTAAGACCAGTCATTCCCTGGAACTAGAGTTCATGTGAGTGCTGGGAACGGAGCCTGGGTCCTCTGTAAGAGCATTCAGTGCTCTTAACCATTGAGCCATCTCTCCAGCCCAAGTATTTCTATTTTATAGGCAAGGAGGCCAAGGCACTGACATTAACAGCCTGCGTAAGGGTTGTTCCAAAGGCTATGATGGGCAGAGACAGCCTGGCTTCGGGGCTGGTGCTCTACTCCATACTCTACATTGTTTCCTTTTTTTTAAACTTACGGTACTGGGGATTGAACTCAGGATCTTATGCATGCTAGACAAATGATCTACTACTGAACTTCTGTACTGTCTCTAAAGAAAAGTAACCATAAGTCAGCATTACCCATCTGACTTCTAAGGGACTGACATGGCTACAACCCCATGGGGCAGGTTTCTGTGCTTCATTCCCATTCCCCAATGGAGGCATAAAAGCTATAGACAAAATCCCTAGGCAGGTGTGTCCATAGATTACAAAACTTGTCTGAATCTTAAAATGTTCATCTGGTGCAATAAGTGTATATCCTATCCATTTTCCCAAGAACAGACTCTGAGAACTTGTGATTATTTTATTAATTTTTTTTAAATGTGGGTTCACTGAGCCATCTCCTCAGCTTCTCAAGTGACACTTTAATCTCTAGGTCTTTCCTCCTTCTTCTGGCCCTGACAACTTTCACCATATAGACTGGGTCATAGGCACAGGGCCCAAATACAGGAAATGAAGCTGAGATGGTAGGAGCAGAGAAGGGTGGTACACAGACTCTTCAGGGATTAGAGTAAGCAACAGGGCCAGAAGCTAGATTCAAGAGGAGGCTAAGTTAGCATAAAAGGTTCTTGAGACAGAGATAGAGGCATGCGTGTGCTCATACCTGAGGTCCCCTGCGTGTTTTCGCATGTGCACACTTAGGTAGTGCTTCCACTTGGTGATATAGCCACATTCAGTACACATGTAATCCTTGGTGTTGGAGTGGGTCAGCATGTGCTTGGAAAGGTAGCTCACATCTCGGCATGTGAAGTCACATAGCTCACACTTGTGAGGTTTCTCGCCTAATATTGGGTATAGGGGAAAGAACACAGGTCAGATATAGGTCAAGTGAGGGGCCAGACTATCTCTTCCAGCAAGTTTGCTGTGATGCCAGGCAGGAACAAAAGCTTTATGTGCTACCACGGATGTAGCAAACTTCAGAAGAAGCAAGGCTGCTTTACAGCTGTCTCAGACTGTTCCTCCAACTCCTCTATCAATGAGAAAGGGAAGAAAGACAAGACTGAGCTTTGTAAAACTAGCTCCAAAATCTACCTTATTTCTTTTTCTTTTTTTCCTAGAAACATTTTAATAACATTTTAGAAAAGCACACCCAATGATCTGGCATCCCATGGCTTTGTAAACAGTGAAGAATGTTACTTGTACAAGTCAGAATCTGATACCAATTAAATGAATATGCTCTTCCATGGCTAGGAAGGGAGACTGCCACAGCCGACAGGTCCCAAAGACACATGGAGTACCTCTGATTTCATAAACAGCTAGCTGGCACCTCTAACTCAATTCCTTCCAGTTTCCTGAATAGAGAGAGAAGAAATAGAACACAGTAATAAGAATCAGGACTCTAGTATCCAATATAGTAATAAGCATTAACAGCCAACATTGATACAATGCTCATTATATGTGTGCCTCTGCATTGTACAAAAATGCTTCCTCTCAATGAATCTCCATAAGATTTATGAGTCAGGTGCTACTATCTATTTTATAGGTGAGAAAATCAAGGCACAGAAAAATCATAGAGATACTGTGCAGCCTCAGTTTCCTTGTTTCCAAGGGGCGAGTGAGGGGGAGGGGGACAAAAATACTAACCTCACATGGTTAGTGTATTAAGTGCAATATTCCAAAATTATCAGTGGTACACAGTAAGAACTCAAGATAAGCTGTCCACATACTTGGTCAACATCTAGCACTAAGAGGCTAGTGGCCATGTTCCTTCAAGATACCTTCCTGTCCACCCAGCCACCTCTGTATGGTAAAGAGTGAGCAGTGTGGCCTTCTTGTGACACTAATTCTCTGTGATCTTATACTAGTTCTAAATCTAACTTCTCAGAGTTTCTCTCTTTTCTCATCTTTACCTGCCTTGCTTACAAGACTGTTAAGGATAAAATGGGGTAATATGTATAAAAGAACGCTATAAACTAATAATGCTACGCAGTCATAGGTCTTAGGAAGAACTTTGGAAACTATATATATATATATATTTTTTTTTTTTTCAACATACCTTTTTCTTTTTTTAGTATCTTATTATTTCATGCGTATAAGTGTATTGTCTGCATGTAGGTAAGTGCACCCGTGTCGCGCAATGCCCAAGGAGGACAGAAGAGGCCTTGGATCCCCTGGAACTGGAGTTAGGGACAGCTGTTAGCTGCCATGTGGGTGCTGGGATTGGAACCCGGGTCTTCTGCAAGAACAACCAGTGTTCTTAACCATGTTCTGAGCCATCTCTCTAGCCCCCAAGAAACTATATATTCTATGACTAAGTTGTATACAGAAGTTAACTCTTCAATGAGACTAAAAATGGCTTTGCCAAAAACTGTCTAAAAATTGTCCTTCTAACCAGTGTTTTCAATGGAAATTTGCTTAATGTTCCATCAATGTACAATGTTTACACAGATCACAAAGATGATGATGCTGTGGTAGGAAGCCTAATTTAGCTGTGTCATCTAAGGCTTCAGTAATGCTAGAAGTCTGAGATGAGCTGGGCGTGGTGGTGCATGCCTTTAATCCCAGCACTTGGGAGGCAGAGGCAGGCGGATCTCTGTGAGTTAAATAAGTACACCTTCCAGGTCACTAGAGGTGAGCATGTTCAATGACACAGATGCCCCTCTAAGGCAGGCCAGAATGTAGATGGATAACTGAGTATCCCCTTCTCCTGCTCCAGACCGTCCCAAAACTTGAATTATAAAAGGAAGTTATCTGTCCTGGTCTAGAATTCTTTAGTATAAAAAGCTAGATATTCACTTGTCTGTATCTGACTAGGGGTGGGCAGAATTGGACAAGTGCTTAAGGTACATGGATTCAGACACCAGTTTGACTACTTTATTAATCTGAATGACATTCAACTTATGGCTCACTTATAAACTTGGAGGTATGTCCATAAATGAGGTCAAATGAAACAATGCGTGCAACTGGCTTTTCGTGTGATGCCCGATATACAGCAAAATACCTTAGTTATGAGCCTCACGTCTTTATTACATTATTAGAAGGAAGCCATCTCACCGGTATGCAGCAGCATATGTCGGATCAGCACCCTCTTGTGGGCAGTGGCAAAGTTGCACTCAGAACACTGGTGGATCTTTTCATGAGCATGCATCTTGCCTACATGGTCCTGGTAGGCTACTGGGTTGAATGTGGCAAAGGGGCAGAAGGTGCACCGCAGCTCTTCACTGCCTGGGTGGCCTTGCTTCTTATGTTTACGAAACAAGTGCTTGTTGGAGCAGGCAAAGTCACAGTGGGGGCAGTGGAAGGCATAGTGGCTCTTGTGGTGGGCCTCCATGGCTTCAGCTGTGGCAAAGAGCATGGGACATGAGTGATGGCGGCACTCCACAGCTCGCACTCCATGGGTCTCCTTTAGGTGCTTTATAAAGGCCTTCCGGTCAGGGGCTACATAGCCGCAGCCCTCCTGAAAGCAGTGTAGGGGCAATGGCTCTGCTGCAGCTGCTGCTGTGTGGCTCTTGAGATGCTCCTTGAGCGCTTGGCTGAGGCGGAACTCCTCACGGCAGACAGGACAGGCATAAGTGTCTGAGTAAAAGTTGGAAATGTCCTCATGCATGCTGGCCATGTGGCGATTGAGTGCATTCCTTTCCACTGCACTGTAGTGGCAAAGGGGGCAGCGGTGGGCCTTCTCACCCAGCTCCCGCAGCAGATGGGTCTTGAGTTTGCTCTTGCTAGTGAAGAACTTTTGGCAGTTGGGGCACTGGAGGCTTGGGTCTGGAAAGTGAAGATGTAGGTGTTCTACCAGATGGGTTCGCTTCTTAAAGCAGCGCTTACACTCTGGGCACATGTGTGTCTTGAAGAGGGACTCAGTGCCAGAAGCCATATTCCCTGTGGAGGGAATGAAGAGGGTTAAGAATGAGATTTTTCAATAGTTCAGTGGCTGGCCAGATAATGGGAGTCAGTTTGCCCAGACACAAACATTATGTGGTCTTTCTCTATAGGAAAACCAAACAACAGAGTCTCAAATGTTGTCTCCAAGAAGAGGTGAGAAACCCAAGTATTAACAGAAACCAACCACAGGGACTTCTCAGACCTTCTTGTGTCCTGTTATAAGTGCTTGCTTGAGTCACCCACTATTCCTGAGCCTCTGTTATTCTTGCCGCCCTTGCTCTGTAGGGGCAAGCAGCTACACTAGCAGGGTCGATGAGAAAGAAAGAGCCCCAACATAAGTGAGCAGAAGGAATGCTAATGTACTCTAAACTTTAAAATACTTCCTCATTGAGCTCTATGTCATTGAGAGCTGGTAATAAATCCAATCAGATCTTTCCTATTCATCTAACATAAATATGCTCCCTATGAGTTGGTTTAAAATGTTCTACAGAGTTAAAAACCAGGGAGCAAAGACTCAGAAAAACATTTTAGGAAGCTAGGCAAAAGAGGTCAAACATCAATAACCTTTGGTATCTGTACTATGAATATAATCCTCTTTCCCTGCAAAAGAGATATCTGAGAAACCCTGCCCACACAGACAAATTGTATTTAACCCTGTGTTACTAAAGCACATGGCCTATTTATCATCGCTCACTAGACCTTGGCTTTGGGTTTTTTGTTTTTTTTTTTTTTTGTCCTTAGGATTAAATTTAAGAGTTCACACATGCTAAGTACTCTAGTACTGAGCCCTAGATCTTGACTTTTGAGTCTAAGTGGAACAGAAAGAATGTATGGATCTGAACCAAACCTCAGAAGACTAATCTGCAGTGTCTGAATGTCAGGCTCTCCACTATTCACTCCTCCCCACCACCAAGAGCTTCAAGCTTGGTGCTGGTCTTACCGTCTAACTGCTGAGCCCTTTGGCCTTTATCCAAGGCTTTCTGGGTATCCTTCTGAGCACCACTCTCCTCTTCCTCTGCATCCTCTTCTTCAGCTGACTCTTGCCCAGGCAAAGGTGTACCTGCTTCCTCAGAAGGTTCTCCCTCTCCTTGAGGCAGTTTGGGTGCTGGAGATAAATAAAACTTGAAGTTCACAGAGGTCAATGACAGCACTGAATGCTTGTGCTTTACTTACTGGCAGGCAGAGTTATCCTTTTCTCCTTTAAGCAGAAAGGGATGTTGGGTGTTAAGTGAATATATTTTTATTTGAGACAGGGATATGAATACCAGAAGTTTAGCTCTCAGCAAAAATCCAGTCTAAAAAGTTTAATTCAAGATATACCAGACTCAGACCCCTTGAAGATCAGAACTTTGAAGTCAACTAGGGAGGAGGTGGGGGTTAAGAGACAGAGAAAGATAAAATGTACTTCCTTGGCCCAAGTCCTCAGGATCAATGGCTGAAGCAGCTCAAGGCAAAGAAACATACTCTGATTGTACAACTATTCTGAGAAGCCCAATTTGGTGATTCAAGGCCCTAGCCTGCCCCTCAAAGACCTTCTTTAGACATTAGAGCAAGGAGCTCAGCAAGTCAAGTTCTCATACCACAGCCCTGTCCTCTCCTAGTCTATTTTCTCTATTTCCTGCTCCTCCCTCACATCATGCTGTGATGGTTTGTTTTTATTTATTTTTAAATGATATTTTTAAAAATGTTTTTTATTTATTATTTTTATTTTATGTGTATGTGTGTATTGCCTGCATGTAGGTAAGTGCACTCGTGTCGTGCAATGCCGGAGGAGGACAGAAGAGGCTGTTGGATCTCCTATGGACAGTTGTTAGCTGCCATGTGGGTGTTGCGATTCAAACCCAGGTCTTCTGCAAGAACAGCCAGTGTTCTTAACCACTGAGCCATCTCTCCAGCCCATTTTTATTTTTTTAAGACAGGGTCTCACTGTGTAGCCCTGTCTTGCCTGGAACTTGCTATATAGACCAGGCTGACCTTGAACTTACTGAGATACCTCTGCCTCCCATGTGCTGAGATGTAAAGGTAAGTGCCACCACACCCAGCCCTTATGCTGGTTTGGGTTTTTTTGAGACTAAAAGGAGAAACTGATATTGAAAAAGCACCATCCTTCTTGAGGTTTCTTTTTTTTTGGGTCTTTTTGAGACAGGTCTTCCTGTAGCCCCAGCTGTCCTGGAACTCACTATGTAGACCAGGCTGGCCTTGAACTCAAAGAGATTGCTTGCCTCTGCTCCCAAGTGCTGGGATTAAAGGCGTGTGCCACCATGCCTGACTGAGGTTTCTTTTTAAAATAACCCTACTGTCTGCTCCGTCTCACTTGTCCTTTTTATTTATTTAGGGTTTTTTTTTTTTTTTTTTTTTTTAAAAAGACATGGTCTCATGTAGTCCAGGCTAGCCTAGAACTTGTTATGTAGCCAAAGATGACCTTGAATTTCTGGTCTTCCACCTCTCAAGTGCTAGGATTACAGGCATGTGCCAAAACACCTAGCACTAGTCTCACTTGTTCTGAAGGGAATTTACATTTTACTAGTGACATAGCCACTGACAAGCACTTTCACTTTTACTCTCAGAAAGCATGGTCTGAAACGGATCAGTAGATGATACTGCTAAAGTAATTTCATATCACATTGCCTAAGCCAAATTTCACTCAGTGTCATGGAAAAAGGCTTTCTTTTGTCCCATGTATTCTAACAGTAGTTCACATTTTCTAGATGCCTTCCCATATCATCCAGTAATTCCATCCTCTTGAGCCACTGTCTGTACTCCCTTATAGGACATTCATACTAGAAACAAACATCTCTCTTATAAGGGAGCAACTATGGCTACATCCCAGGCATGAAACTGGCGGGTCCCTGGCCTCCTACCTGGCAACAGCTCCTGGGATTGAAGACCCTGAACAGCAGAAAGTTCTCCCTGTGTTCTGGCTCCATGGCTCCGCTGATGCTGCCGGAAGAGTTTGATGTTGGAGCCCATGAAACTGCAATGGCTGCAGTGGAAAGGGTAATGGGCTTGCCGATGCAGCTCCATTCCCTGCTGGCTCCCGAAAAGCAGGGAGCAGCCCCGGAATGAACAGGGCACAGGAACTGCTTTGTGGGTCTGTCTCAGGTGATGCTGCAGACCCTTGCGATCTTCAGCAGAGAACACACAGCCAGACTCTGGACAGGAAAATGTGTTGGGAGTAGCCCGATGAATCTTGAAGTGGCTCTTCAGGGCCTGGGGTCGGACAAACTCTTGTCTACACACAGGACATAGCAGGGGACTATCTGGTAGGTTGGGGTCCTGCAGAGGGCCATGGAGGGCGAAGTTGCTGGGGGGCAGCTCTACAGAACATTGGGGGCTAGACAGGTCCTGCACAGTCTGTGTGGGGGTCTCAGTGCATTGGTGCAGGGACAGCAGAGTGGGCTCTGCAAAGCTCTGTTCACAGCGCTCACAGAAGTATACCTCCACCACCTTTACCAGGACACCTGCAGGTAGAGGACCGACAGAGAAAGGCACAGAATCAGATGGAAGGAGACTTGCAGGAGTTAGTCACTAGAAGTGTAGGCAAATCTTTTCATAGTCAGGAAGTGCAGATGGACTTCAAGTCTGCCTCTGCACCTGGACTGTCATAGGTAAAGGACAGCCCGTCTGGCATGTGTGTATGTATTTCTAGTGCCTGGTACAATACCTGGCAAAAGATGTGTTTAGTAAGTGTATTAATGGATCAACAAATAAACCCAGAAAGCATTAAGAAAAAGCATTTGGAGGGGCTGGCTGGCTTAGTAAAGTACCTGCCATGTGAGCATAAGGAGTTGAGCTTGGGCCCCTAGTGTCCATGGAAAAGCCAAGTGCACTTGTGTTTATCTATAACCCAAGCACTGCAGAGACAGACAGATTCCAAGATCTTATTGGCTAGTTAGCCTAGCCCAGTCAGTGTGTTCCAGGCTCAGTGAGAGACCTTATCTTAAAATAAGGTAGAGAGCCAGGCGTGGTGGTACATGCCTTTAATCCTAGCACTCAGGAGGCAGATCTCCGTGAGTTCAAGGCCAGCCTGGTCTATATAGTGAGTTCCAGGACAGCTGGGGCTACAGGGAGACCCTGTCTCAAAAAGAACTACAACAACAACAAAAAGGTAGAGAGGCTGGCGAGATGGCTCAGTGGATAAAGGTGCTTGCCACCAAACCTCATAACCTGAGTTCAATCTCTGGAACCCACATGGAAGAAGGTGAGAACTCCCACAAATTATTCTCTGACCTCTTGGTGGCACATACACACTTATATATACGCACAATGACAAACTAGAGTGAATATCTGTAATATAAATAAAAATCTGCAAAGAAATCTTTGAAGACACAGGAATTCATACAATGGAGAACATTATTTTTCAAAAGAGCTACACCTCTCTAATCATTGCTACTCATTTTTAAGGAAAGCTTAGACCTCTGACAAAGCTCTTTTGGCCCTCTATCTGCTCTATGAGAAGGATGACTTGGGATTCAAGTTAAGGCCATGCTTGTTAGTGGTAAAACCGTGACTCTAGGTTGTCCTAGCTTACATTTGTTTTGCTGGTTTTTTTTTTTTTTTTTGAGACAGGATCTCCCTGTAGTCCTACCTGGCCTGGGACTCACTATGTAGACCAAGCTGACCTTGAATTCACAGAGATCCACCTGCCTCTACCTTCCGAGTACTGGGACTAAAGGCATAAGTCACCACGCCTGGCTTGCTGGTCTTTTTAATCTTTATTATCTTCTGTTTTTTAACGTTATACTTATTATCTTTTTGTTAAAATATTTTATTTTTATTTCATGTGTATGCATGTATTGCCTGCATGTAGGTAACTGCGCCCGTGTCGTGCCATGCCCACGGAAGACAGAAGAGGCTGTCAGATCCCCTGGAACGAGTTACAAACAGTTGTTAGCTGCCATGTGGGTGCTGGGATTCGAACTCAGGTCTTCTGCAAGAACAACCAGTGTTCCTAACAGCTGAGCCATCTCTCCAACCCCTTATTATTTTTATTTTATGTGTATGAGTGTATTGCCTACATGCATGTAAATGCATCCATGTTGTGCATGGTGCACATGGAGGTCAGAAGAGGGTTTGGATCCCCTGGAACTGGAGTTATGGGTGGTTGTTAGCTGCCATGTAGGTGCTGGGAACTGAACTCAGGTCTTCTGCAAGAGTAGCCACTGCTATTAACAGCTGAGAAATCTCTCCAGCCCCCTGTTGTTATTGTTTTAAAACTAGTTTTTCCCTTTTATCACTTGCTCTGTATAAAAAAAAATTTTTTGAGATGACCTTTTTTAAAAAATTGCATTTCTCTGTGTGTGTGTGTGTGTGTGTGTGTGTGTGTGTGTGTATACACGTGCATGAGGACATCTGCACGTGCATCTGAGAGTGCCATAGCACACATTTGGAAGTCAGAGGACAACTTGCATAAGTCTGACCTTCCACTATGTGGATCCTGGGGACTGAACTCAGGTTATCAGGCTTGGTAGTAAGCACTTTTACCTGCTGAGCCACTCTGCAAGCCTCAGTTCATGGTATGTCAGAGCACTGATGAATCAAAATGAAATTCTGCACTAATGGACCATTGAGCTTTCCTGCCTTATATATCCCACCCCATGTGCATATGTGTCTTCCTATAAGACAAGGTTCTAGAATGGAATTACTAGGTCAGTGAGTGCATGGTATAAAATTTGCTATGTAGCTAAACTGACCTTCAATTAATTTGGGTTGGAGCTACAACTCAGTGGTTCAGCACTTAGCTAGAAAGTACAAAGACATAAGTTCTATATCCCAGCACTGGGGGGGGGAAATATATATATATAATTTTACATTCTCCTTAAGTTGCAAGATAGTATATATATCCCAACACAGCCTGTCCATCTCTAGAAATTATAAAAGATGTCTAAATTTTGCCAAAACAGAGAAGCAAAAATGGCATTTATGTGAGATTAAGCATTCTTCTATCTGGCTATTGCTCATTTTTTTTTTTTAGTGAATTGCATTTAGATTCCCTCTCCCCTCTTTCCCAGAGACAGGATCCTGTTATGTAGCCCTGGCTGGCCTGGAATTCACTATGTAGACCTCTGGCTAAGAACCTGAAGCAATCCTCTTGAATACTGGAATTACAGGGCACACCATAACACCTAGCTTTTTTCCCCCTTTCATTTTTTAAAATGATAAGCTCTGAATTTTAAAGACAGTTACTTTTTTTTCTATTAAACATCTATTTATATAAAATGTGTGTGTGCCTGTGTGCATATGCCAGGACACACATTTGAGTCAGAGGACAACTTGCAGTATTTGTGGGTCCTAGGGATGGAACTCGGGTCATTAGGCTTGGTGGTAAGTACCTTTACCCACTGAGCCATCTCACCAGACCCCTTACCTTTCTTATCTGTTAAAATGTTTCAATCTATTTTTTTGAGACAGGGCCTTATTATGTAGCCCAAGCTGCCTTTGAACTCATCATGTAATCTACTCATGAGGTTTTTTTTGTTTGTTTGTTTTTTTAACCAGAGAGACTTTTAGAAATATTACACGGTCAAATTAGCTACTCTTTCCCAGCATCCCATACTACTAAACTACACTGCTTGGATAAAGGTACAACTGTAACTGGAAGACAACAGTTAAAAAACAGGGATTTAGCTGGGCATGGTAGCACATGCCTTTAATCCCAGCACTTGGGAGGCAGAGACAGGTGGATCTTTGTGAGTTCAAGGCCAGCCTGGTTTACATAGTGAGTTCTAGGACAGCTGGGGCTGCAAGGAGACCCTCAAAAAAAAGACAATCCCCCCCCCGAAAAAAAACAGGGACTTAAAAAATAGAAGTTTCAGATATGGAAATAATAAAGAGACTCTTTGGCTAGAATAAACATTAATGTTCAACTTCCCTCCTTGTAACTACAAGCCTTACATGAAATAAGGGCAAGGAAATACCAGTTACTTCTGGAAAGCCCTGCTGAGCCCAGGTTGGTGGAGCACGCTGGGCCTCTTGCCTAATTACGGCTGGTGTAGGGTCAGTATAGATGAAAGAATTCCCCAAGGATTATAAGAGCAAAGACAAGCCAGAACTGGGCAGGTGTCAGAAAGGTTTTCTCTTCTGGACTACTGCCTGATAGACACAAAGCTCTCATAGGGATAAACTTTGCTAAAGCTTGCTACAAGGTTGTGTACTATACTGCCAGCTTTCCATCAACATGTACCAACTGCAAACCAAATTACTACATCTCAAGGTTTAAAATAGCATGCTAGCTTGTGTTCTCATCATATTCATATAACAGGATCAAAAATAGCACAGACAAAAACCTCAGGGCTGTGTCCCACTGGCCTGGTAGCAGCTCTGTTTGTACCTGAGGTCTCTCCAGGAGCTCCTGGGGACAGGGTTCCAGCTACTGCTTCCACAATGATCTCCATATTCCCTGGGCCCTCTTCAGTAGCTGTTGCCTCTACTAGCAGGCAGCCTGGGTCAGCAGGCAAAGGTGTAGGGTCCACAGAAGCACAGGTATTCTGGACAGGACCCAGGATTCCACCATTTGAGAGAGGTGGAGGAATCAGCAATAGCTCAGGGCACAGTCCATCCGTCTCTCCAGTGCCATTGGCTGGCTGGGATTCCAATAGGGGGTCTGTCATCATCATCAACTTGTGTGTTGAGGCCTCTTAAATGCTGATAAGTCAATTAGAAGAAAAACAAAATATGGTTAGAGTTCTTAATTTCTCCCCAACTGGCTTGCCCATTTAGGCGTTTTCTTGCATGGCAGCATGCCACACTTTATTATCCTAATTTTCTGTTATAACATTTAGAACAAAAGTCTAAAACTGATAATGGGGTCAATATGAGGAAAGAACCAACAAGTTTGGGTCAACTATATGATTATAGGTTCTGGGGCTGGAGAGATGACTCAGCAGTTAAGAACACTGGCTGCTCTCTTGCCGAGGACCCAGGTTTGGTTCTGAGCACCCACACAGCAGCTAACAACTATCCATAACTCCAGTTCCAAGGGATCTGATGCCCTCTTCTGGCCTCCACAGGTACTATACATACATGGTACATTCACATCCATGCATGCAAAACAGTTATACACAGTAAGAATTAAAAAAAAAAATTTTTTTTAAGATTACAAGTTCACCGGGCATGGTGGTGCACACCTTTAATCCCAGAACTTGGGAGTCAGAAGCAGGTGGATCTCTGTGAGTTCAAGGCCAGCCTGGTCTACAATAGTGAGTTCTAGGACAGCTGGGGCTACAGGGGGATCCTGTCTCAAAAAGACCAAAAAAAAAAAAATTACAGGTTCTGTTCACTAGCTAAGTAACCACTGCCACATCATGAAGCAATCTGAGTCTTGGTTTTCTTAACTGCAACAAAAAAGAGGGGTAAGGGAGCTCAAAGGCCCCTTATGCTCTTACTACCTGATGATCTCATCATTTCTCAGACCCCTCCCTCATGATCTGGCCCCTACTGACCTACCACTCCAGACAAATCTCCTACCTCTGTTTTCTTACCCAGATGACTTGCTAGTCTCCAGACTCATTACATTCCATTTTGCTTGCAACCTTCTGTTCTTTTCTTTCCCTTGGCTTGGTAGGCCTTTTCAACCCTTCTCAATCTCCTGCTTAACTAATCAACTATACCTATTCCTTAAGGAAGTGTACAAATATCATTTCCACTATGAATGCTTCCTGACATTTTAAATTTTCTCTTTTCTGGTGTCCTGATGGAACTTTGTACATGGTTTTAAACATGATCAGAAACTGTATCACACTATACTGTTATTTACCTATCAGCCTCAATTCATAGATGTATATATAGCCCAGTGTAGTTTCAAATATGGTGGGTAGCTGATGATGATCTTTAACATCTAATCCTCCTGTATCTACCTCCTGAGTGCTGGGAATATGGATGCACACCACCACATCTGGTTTTTTAAGCAGTGCTGGGGATCAAACCTAGGGCTGGGGAATCAAACCCAGGGTTTCTGGCATGCTAGGTAAGCACTCTACCAAATGAGTTATTATACATCCCCAGTCCTGAATGTGGAGCTTTTTGAGTAGATTACTGACATTTTCGCTTCAATAAATACAAAGCACTGACAAGCTAATTCAAATCAGACAAATGAAAATTCTAGCAACAAGCTGACTAGATATCTTGCACAAAAGGTATCAAATCAGTGGTTCCTCACATTCAAGGTAACACATCTGGAGAAATTTCAAGTCAACTTTCACTTTCTTTTTTTTTTGTGAGACAGGGTCTCACTCTACACTGTCCACAGTCCTGGCTGGCCTGGAACTCCCTATGTAGACCAGGTTGGCCTCAAATATGCAGCGTTCCACCTGCCTCTGTCTCCCGACCGCTGGAACTAAAAGCATGTGCCACCACACCCAGTCTGAACTCAACTTCCTAAGGCGTCCATCTGGAGTACAACTGAGAAACGGCAACTCAACAGTTAAATATGGCTGAGATGAATAAGTAGAATAATTTTTGTAATTCAAAAGAATGACAGTAATCAATTCATGAAACTGAGTTGCTAAGGCTGTGTAAGAGCCGGGTAAGAACTTCTATTTTTTATTCTCCAGAATGCCTCCACGCAAAAACAGCAAGCACAGACAGAGATTAAGAAGGCGGCAAGTGCACTTCCGTGGTCAGAGAGACTCTTTGGAAACCACAGCCTCCACTTCCTACATACTATTGCTGTTCTGGCCAGTCTTCCAGCTCCGTGGTACATGGCCTCATGGGAAAGCCAAAGAAGATGCGACCCCGAGAGGAGAGCGGTTAGCCAGAGTGAAGACATGTGCTACCTCTGAGGCAGTCGAATTAAGGGAAGGGGAAGGGAAGGGCTGCGAAACAAGCACGCCCGGCCCAGGCACCCAGGTTTCCACTTGTCTCTTTCTGGCCTCTGACTCACCGTGTGGTCTCGAACAGATGCAGTAGCCTCGCTTTTCTGGGCATCAGCTTTCCAGTGTAGGCGGCAGCATTCACATTGTCCGTCGGGAGCTGGATCACAAGAATCAGCGAAAGGGAAAGGAGTTTTGTAAGCCTGCAAGGCTTGGGATGGTGCATCGTCACGATTATGATCCTTAGGAGAGGCAGCGGATCCCCAGGCGGGGCCCAGAGCAGTGACGCGGCTGAGGCGCTGTTCCGCGGCGGAGATGCGCGGGGTCCCTGCTCGCCGGCGAGCTCCCTTCAGCACGTCCTCCCTCGGGTTCCTACGGCCCAGGCCCGCTCAGCCTGCAGCTCGAGAAACTTTTGCCTCCAGCTAGCTCCACCCGCACTTCCCCTGGTTCCCGCCGACAGCTGCTCTCTCACCTTCCAGCCCAGGGCCGGTGAGAGCCGCATCTCTGTGGTCGCCCGCAACTGGAGCGGCTCCCCAGGACGCCTCTGGTGACCGCCGCCGGCCCAGACGCCTCCAGGAATCAGCGCGAGGAGGCCGCTCTATCTCCTCGCCGCCCGTAAGTACTCTACGGTTTTTCCTCCAAGTCCTACTTCCTACCCTAGCTCGGAAGCCCAGGCGGGACCATCGAGAGTGGCGGGGCAGAGTGGCAAGGCCCGCCTGGTGGGTGTGGCGGGAAGTAGATGAAAGGACTCTGGGGCGGGGCTGAGCGGCGTGGAAGGGTGGAAGGCCCAGCGAAACCATCGAGTAAGGAAGGCCAGAGAGTCATGGCGGTAAGGAGGCGGAGTGACAGTACTCCAGACCACGTTCCTGGAAGCGCGAGCTGGGTTGTGGAGGGTGTGCGGGAGGTGGCTGCTGCATGTTAGGCACCGGAACCCGGGACAGAAGAGCTTCGTCCATGGCTCTGTATGCACAGGTGTTTTGGAATTCTGGATCCCAGCTCTGAGCTTTACGGGAGGTCACTGCTGTCAAGTCACCGACCGGCGTGCGAAGCGCTGGGCTGTGTCGGTGGAGGAGTGTCGCTGGAGAGGTGTGCTAGAAATAATCTGTCCTTTTCCCCCTCGGGTTCTTACTGTCCATAGTTAGGCCTAGTCACATTTTATTGGGTTGCATTCGGGAAAGGCTCCGTGGAAGAAGTATTCTATGGGATTTCAATTGATGGGAATGCAGGAAATAAAGAACGGGCATTTGGGAGCCGGGCATGGTGGCGCATGCTGTAGTCCCAGCACTTAGGAGGCAGAGGCAGGCGGATCTCTGTGAGTTCAAGGCCAGCCTGTTCTACAATAGTGAGACCCTGTTTCAGAAGACCAAAACAAAACAAAACAAAACACACACACACACACACACACACACACACACACACACACACACACACACACACACACACACAAACAAACGAACGGGCATTTGGAACCAGGAGAACTGAGTGAGCAAGGAGGTGGGTAGTGATTTACATACTTGTTGAATTGGGAGTATTTGAAGCACAATTATGTAAGATAGATGCCCTAATGTGGAGGGCCCTGTGTATCAGGCTGAGGAGTTTGCATCCAATAGGAGCAAGTCAGTGAGGGTGCTGGAATAAAGACAGTGACAAAATTGGAGCTGATCCTTATGGAAAAAGGTCTGGATCTGGGTATAGCAGTTCGATGATGCAAGAGTGGAAGGCCCATTCAATGCCATTTCAGGAACCAAAATTTAACTTGCATGAAATAGTTTAGGTGTGAATAAAGGTCTGAGCAGGATATTAAGAACTAGGTATAAGGCAGACATTTCTGGTGACAAGGCATGTGGTAACTGACAGATCAATAGAAAAACCACTTGACTCCACCAGCCATTCCCAGGGACTAGAAAAATTCTGTTCATCTAGTTCCTGATGTGAAGCCAGTTACACTGCTCTCTTGGACTTGAGGAAATCTCCAAATAGGACCTTATGACCAAAGGCCTTCTGTCTGAAGAGCAAAATAGAAAGAAGTGCCTGAGGTGTTTGCTCTTGCATTCCAACATTCCTACTCTCCCAAATGATACTGAAGCTGACCTGTTTGTCCTGCTTCTGTAGGAGCCCAGGAGGTGGGTTTGGGACATATGGTGGAATCTGGTTTCTAAAACTAACCTTGAACTTTGTCTCATCTCCATTACTCCCCATCCTTAGGTTTTGACAGCACCTCAGGGCCTGTAAGCATCTGTGTTTTCAAGATGCCATTTACAGACTTTGTTCTGGCCTTGAAGGACAATCCCTACTTTGGGGCTGGATTTGGACTGGTGGGTGTGGGCACAGCTCTGGCCCTGGCCAGGAAGGGAGCCCAACTGGGCCTAGTGGCATTCCGGCGCCATTACATGATCACACTGGAAGTCCCTGCTCGGGATAGGAGCTATGCCTGGTTGCTTAGCTGGCTCACCCGCCATAGTACCCATACTCAGCACCTCAGTGTTGAGACCTCATACCTTCAGCACGAGAGTGGCCGCATCTCCACCAAGTTTGAATTTATCCCCAGCCCCGGAAACCACTTTATCTGGTAAGATTGGGAGCCAGGAAGGGCTCTGAGAATAGGACAGGCTGATAGGGGAACTGGATTACTTTGACTTTTTTTTTTTTTCAGGTATCAGGGGAAATGGATCCGGGTTGAACGAAGTCGAGACATGCAGATGATAGATTTGCAGACAGGGACTCCTTGGGAATCTGTCACCTTCACGGCCCTGGGCACTGACCGCAAGGTTTTCTTCAACATCCTTAATGAAGGTGTGGGATGATCCAGGCAGGCTTCATATGGGGGCATCAGGGGTGAGGGGTTGGGCATTAGCAGCTTGGAGAGGAGGAATAAGGATCTGAACCCTTGGAAGCAAGGCTCCAGGCCAGAGCTCTCCCTAATTGAAAGATCAGCTGTGATCAAGAGAATTACTGACTTTGTCTCATCTCCTTGCTCCCAGCTAGAGCCCTAGCCCTGCAGCAGGAGGAAGGGAAGACAGTGATGTACACAGCTGTAGGTTCTGAATGGCGTACCTTTGGCTATCCACGACGACGGCGGCCTCTGGGTTCTGTAATCCTACAGCAGGGTCTGGCTGACAGAATTGTCAAAGACATCCGGGAATTCATTGATAATCCCAAGTGGTACATTGACAGAGGTGAGAAGCACTGGGATCTAAACTAGTCTCTAGCCACATGAGGTTATTGAAAACTCTAGCCCAGGATAATGCCTGTGAGGATAATTTCTTCCAATACCAAGACCACCAGACTACTAGGCAACAGCAGAGGATGAATGTGGATGCATGGGACAGAGTATATGATTCACTTTAGGGCTTGTTTATTCTGGTTATATCTCTAGGCATTCCCTACAGACGTGGCTACCTTCTTTATGGGCCCCCTGGTTGTGGAAAGAGCAGTTTTATGTGAGTAGTCAAAATTCCCTCTTAACTCTGCAAAACAGCTTTTACAGAAAAACTGGGCTATGGGGTTGGAAAAGGGAAGTGAATCTGGGAAGCAGGAATCAGGGTAAACACTACATGTGCACAACATTGGGTAGGTGGTAAGGGACTTAGGCCTCTGAGATACCTCCTGGGACTCCCAGAGAGTCCCCCAAGTTGCCTACCACCTCCTGCCATGTTGTTTACAGCACAGCTCTGGCGGGGGAACTGGAGCACAGCATCTGTCTGCTGAGTCTCACAGACTCCAGCCTCTCAGATGATCGGCTCAACCATCTGCTGAGTGTAGCCCCGCAGCAGAGCCTAGTGCTCCTGGAGGACGTGGATGCTGCTTTTCTCAGTCGAGACTTGGCCATGGAGAGTGAGTGAGGGTGCTTGGGAGTGTTTTAAATTATTTAGTGTGTAGCTGGGAGTGGTGGCGCACTTTAGTCCCAGCACTTTGGAGGCAGAGGCAGGTGGATCTCTGTGAGATTGAGGCTAGCCTGGTTAACCATCTTACTAGCACCCAAAAGAAATGATCTCAACTTCCTGACTCCCCCAAAGCATGGAAGAAGTGGAGTTTTGCCACTTCTTCAGTGGACGAGTGCCAGGCCAGCTGGGGTTACAGAGACCCTGTCTCAAAAAGACCAAAAAAAAAAAAAAAAAATTATTATTTAGTGTGTACATGTACATAGGCACACAAGTGTGGGGGTCAGAGAACAACTTTTGGGATTCAGTTCTTGACTTCCACCTTGTTGAGGCAGGGTCTCTCTTGATTCTGCCACACTGTATATTCCAGGCTTTTGGCAATTCTGTCTCTGTTCTATCTTGCTGTGTGAATTCTTAGATTACAGATATGCCCCACTGCATCTGGCTTTTTACATAGGTTCCTAGGATCAAATTTAGGTCTTTAGGCTTGCATAAGTAGCACTTTTACCTGCTGAGTGATCTCACCGTCATAGGGAAGTGGTTTTTTTTTAACTTTTTATTTTATGAGTGTATTGCCTACATGTGTAAAAGTGCACCTGTGTCATGCAATGCCTGAGGAGGTCAAAATAGTAGAAAGCAGAAATTTCCAGAAGGCTAATGGAGGATGCCTACGTTAAGAGGCATTGATAAGTAGGGAGCTATGTGGGGAATGGGGCAAGATGTTAACCTTAAGAAAGACATGAGACCACCCATGTTTCTGTTGTTCTCTAGACCCTGTAAAGTACCAAGGTTTAGGGCGTCTCACCTTCAGCGGATTACTCAATGCCTTGGATGGTGTGGCCTCCACTGAGGCACGCATTGTGTTCATGACCACCAACCACATTGACAGGTAAGGAGCAAGGCAAAACTCCACTTCTTCCATGCTTTGGGGGAGTCAGGAGGATGAGATCATTTCTTTTGGGTGCTAGCAAGATGGTTGGCTGTGACTCTGCTTCTCCTCTTAGGCTGGATCCTGCCCTGATACGTCCTGGGCGAGTAGATCTGAAGGAGTATGTAGGCTACTGTTCACACTGGCAGCTGACCCAGATGTTCCAGAAATTCTATCCAGGACAAGCACCTTCCTTAGCTGAGTCCTTTGCAGAACATGTCCTTCAAACGACATCCCAGATCAGTCCTGCCCAGGTGCAGGGCTACTTTATGCTGTATAAAAATGACCCTGTAGGGGCCTTTCATAATGTTGAATCTCTGAGGTGATCCACCAGGTCACACTCTACTCTCAAGAAATCCATAAACACCTGCCCACTACTCTGGTCTCTGACCTTCCTTCCTACCTTACTGTATTGGTACTTTAGTACAAAATGGGGACTGTAACACAGGTGCCTATAAGATATACATATACAAATGATGGGGCCATGGCCTAAGGCAGGGAAAGAAGACACCAAAAGTAAATGGGAAAATATATGCCTTCACCTAAAGCCACCCAAGACACATGCACATAGCCAGGTGTGGTGGCACACACCTCTGGCAGGAAGATTGCCACAAGTTCAAGGCCAGCCTGAACTACATAGTGAGACACCCTGCCCCCCCCCTTTTTTTTCTCTAAAAAAAAAACAAGGGGCCGGGACTGGAGAGATGGCTCAGCTGTTAAGAGCACTGACTGCTCTTGCAGAGGACCCAGGTTTGAGTCCCAGAACCCACATGGCAGTTAACAACCATCTGTAACTCCAATTCCAAAGAATCTGACGCCTTCTTCTGACCTCCATGGGCATTGCATGACATGGGTGCACCTACATACATGCAAGCAATACACTCATAGACATTAAAAATAAACTAAATAAAATACAAAGTCTATGAGTATTGATTTTTATGAACTCCTGATATCTAAGGCATAACAGAACCATGAGATTCTGACCTCCAAGGCACTGCACAACACAGGTGCACTCACATACATGTAGGCAATATACTTGTACACAAAATAAAAATAATAAAGTATTTTTTAAAAAATTAAGGGGCTAGGGATGTAACTCAGTTGGTAAAGTACTTGCCTAGCATGCACAAAGCCTGTGGTTCAATCCCCAGCACTGCATAAACTGGGTGTGATGATGCATGCCTGTGATCCTAGCACTCAAGGAAGATCAGGAGTTCAAGGTCATACTCTCAGCTACATAGAGTTTGAGATCAGCCTGGGCTAGATAAGACCTAGTCTCAAAACAAAAAAACCCAACCAACCAATAAACAAAGCATGCATGTAAATAATGGATATTTACAGTGAGTTATATGTTATGATGTTTCCTAAGGATTCTGCCCCAATGTTAACCTCCCTAAAAACTGATCATGCTAGCAGAAGTCAGACTCTTTCTACCCTGATCTCTTTGGAAAACAGACTTAGCACAAAGGTGGGGGCCTCTTGCCATACCCAAACCATGTAGTAATTTAGAAAGAGCCATATATACCTCACAAGCTAGGTGCTACTGAGCAAAGGAAGCCAAACAAGGTTAAATCTCTTTATTGACTCCCTCATTCCCCCAATTCCCTGTCCCCCACACAGTACTGCTAGGAGCCTTCCTCAGATTCCAGGCCCAGGGTCTCCCTGCGAGTACCAGGCCTATATGCTCCCCGGCCCCGAGGTAGGTGGGGGTAGGAAGAACCTGGTGTATGGCCTTTGGAGCGTTCCCACCGAGCACAGTCCCGAGTCCTGCGGGATGGGGGGCCCTGCCAGCCACCAGACCCCTTCTCTTGGGGAAGACCTTCAAGCCCTTGGTTATGGGGTTCTGGCTTTAAGTCCACAGGCGCCTTGAGAGGCTTCTCAGGAGGTGGCAGTTCTTGGGTATCACTGGTACCTTTTGGGGCATAGCACTCCCCTCCTTTCAGATGCCTCTGGTCAGACTGTCGCCAGGAGCCCCGACCAGACCGTGGAGGATCTAACATGGATTTCTGGGTCTCACCCAACCTCTGTTGATTTAGCCCAACTCCTGGAATCTTCTCATGCACATACTGGGTGGCCACAGGTAGAGGAGTTGGCAGAGTTGATTGGGCAGCTGGTGAAGTGGACTGTTCTGCAGCAAGGGGATTGGGTGGCTGGTGTCCTCTAGAGACATCTATAACTGATTCAGGTTCCAGAGGGGCAGGAGGCTGGAGAGAAAAGAGGAACTGCATCAAGGAAGACCCCTCTCCACTATCAGCCAGCTTTAACCAGTCTCAATCTGTAATCTCCCTGGGCAGAACAAAGTATACCCTAGGGCCATAGGAAGGCTGGAGGCATTGAAGGCCAAGAGGACCCTTTCCTCACCTGCTGGAGGCTGATGAAGTACCGGTTCCGCTCAGCCTCAATGTCAATGATGCCGCCCCTCTCCTGCTGCCTCTGATAGAGCCGCTTGAGCTCTTCCTGCTGGTGCAAGCTCTCTGCACTGGGTTGATACAGCTCCTTGGAGGAAAGGAAGCAGAATGGTAGGGAGAAAAAACATGAGAAGGCAGAAGACTTGAATCCCTATTCTTCAAGGATTGTTCATACAAGGTTGAGCCACACAAGGTTCTTGTGTTTTTTGTTTGGTTGGTTAATTGGTTGTTTGGTTTTTTAGATAGGGTTTCATATAGCCCAGGTTGGCTTTGAACTTACCATGTGCCCAAGCATGACCCTGATTTCTCATCCTCCTGGCTCTATTTCCCAAGTGCTGGGATTACGTTTCCACCACAGCACTGGCTTTTTTTAGTTTTGGTTTTTGTTAATATTTTATGTGTATGAATGTATTGTGTCCATGTATATAAGTATACCGGTGTCATGCAATGCCCACAGAGGTCAAAGGAGGGCTTTGGATCCCCTGAAACTGGAGTTATGGATGGTTGTTAGCCACCATGTGGGTGCTGGGAATCGAGCCCAGGTCCTTTGCAAGGAGCAGTGCTCTTAACCACTGAGCCTTCTCTTTAGCCCCAACACAGGGTTTTTCAATGCAGTGCTGGCAGTCAATCCCAGGGCTTCATGCATGCTAGGCAAACATGCTACCAACTCAGCCTTGTTCTCAATATGAGTTCTTGGTTTTGCCCCTCAGAGTTGGGTTCCTGAAACTTTAGGCTCCTGGTGGGGGCTGTGGCTTTGCAGAGTAATCCTAAATAAGTCAAACCCAGCTCCAGAGAACTCAGTAAAGACAAGACGCCATTTCTCTCCTTGGAGAAAACAATGGTCCTGGCTCAGACCAGAGGAAGCCCCTTACCATGGGTTGTTGGGGTTCAGGGGCTGCTTTCAGCGAGGCAAGATCATACACAAGGGGTTCCCTGCACACAGGACACTGCACACCGACTGCCTTCTAAAACAAAAGGAGAAATCACATCCTACTCCCTCTCAGCCAGCCATCTTTGGAGGGCTGGGATTGAAGGGTACAGGCATTAGCTGCTCAGCAATGAGGTGGTACAAAGGAGGGAGGGACTGCCCAAGGAGAGGTCTGGGGGCATCCTGAAGCTGCATGCAATGTCAGTGTACATAAGGAATCCCTTCTTTCTGGGCAAGGGTGAGATTAACCTCAAAGGTATCTGTAACTAAAAAGATGAAAAGCTACTGGAGTAGATGGATGGAAATGGATGTCAAAGTCTAAGGGTGTCAGGTAAGAGAGCAGGGGCTGGAGATGTCTACCTGTTTAATAACAGCATGCTGTCGCTCCTGTTCCTGTCCTTGTGTCTTCAGCTCTTGCTCCATGTGCTGGATGTACCGTGCAAGGCAGTGGCAGTGGAAGTAGTGGTAACAGGGTGTTTTGGTAAAAGCCTCCTTTTCCTGTAGGGGACAGATGTGGAATCCTGTATCAGTGCCCACTCACTAGCCCTCATCTGCCTACCCAAGCATATCCCAGGTCCCAAATGAAAAACCCACCTGAAAACCATAGAGGCAGATGACACATTGGCCATGGGGGATGTTGTTGTCTGTGAGAATTTCCTTTCCTTTCTGAGAGGAGAAAAGATGCTGCTCAAACATGGAGGCAGGGATTGCGAGCACAGCCTGTGTGTCTTCCTCCAGGAGTGACTAGACATGATGCCCAACCACACCAGCTTATTACTTTCTGCTTACCCGTCCTATCGTGATAATGTTCTATTTGCAAGCAATCTTCCACATTCCTGTCCTTCCCTCCCAAATTTGACCTTCCTGTCTTCAAAATTCAAGTCAATTCTTTTTCCTGTACTAAATCACTTTTAATACATCTTGAAGATAAAAATAATATACCTTGGAGAGAATTATTTGGTTAAAACTTAACTTCACCAAGGCATGGAAGATTCAATCCCAGCACTCAGGAAGCTGAGGTAGGAGATTGCTTTGAGTTCAAGGCCAGCCTGGGCCTATACAGTGAGACTCTGTTTCAAAAGTGCAAAAGAGCAAACAAACAAACAAAAAACACCTCATTTTCATTTTCTGGGAGGCCTCTTTCTGTCTGAGCTAGAGGTCTTTCTTTGTTGTTCAGGCTAGCCCAAGTTCCTGGGCTCGAGTGATTCTTTAGCTTCAGATTTCCACATGGCTAGGACTGTTGGCACATGCTACTGTGCTGGATTTGAGAGGTCTTTTTTTTTTTTGTCTTTTTGAAGCAGGGTCTCCCTGTAAGCCCCAGCTGTCCTGGAACTCACTATGTAGACCAGGCTGGCCTTGAACTCACAGAGATCCACCTGCCTCTTCCTCCCAAGTGCTGGGACTACAGGCGTGCGCCACCACGCCCAGCTGAGAGGTCTTTCTTAATAGTCCTCAGGTATAATTCTTCCATGGGGCACTGAATTTGTTCTGGGGTTGGCTTTCAAAAAGAAAGACAAGACACAGGCAACCCAAATGATCAGAAATCAAAAGGCATCAGGTTGACGGTATATGAAATACGCATTAGCATTAGCTAATATTCTGCAATTCCAGCAGCCAAAGCTGCACTGGGGTCTGACCTAGACTGCTACAGTGGTCTAAACAACCACTCACCAACTCTTGGCCACCCACCTTCACTGTATTTTGAACATTTTTCTTAAAAAAAAAAAAAACAAACCCCAGGGCTGAGTGTGGTGGCACATGCCTTTAGTCCCAGTACTAAAGGAGGCAGAGGCAGGTAGAGCTCTGTGAGTTCAAGGATAGCCTGGTTTACATAGTGAGTTCCAGGCCAGCTGGGGCTATAGGGATACAGGAAGACTCTACCTCAAAAAGACCAAAAAAAAAAAAAAAAAAATTCCCAAGTAGAGGAAAACAAGATTGACCTTTTGTGTTTTTAATCTCAACAACAAAAGTTATCTGTATTTTAACTTGTTACTCTATGCATCACTTCATGTGAGTTATTTCCTTAACAAGATGGAGAGATGGCTCAGCAGTTAAGAGCACTGACTGCTCTTCCAGAGAACCCAGTTTTGATTCCCAGCACCCACATGGCGGCTAAGAACTGTCCTTAACTTCAGTTTCATAGGGGAATGTGACGTCCTCTTCTGACCTCTGTGTACAACAGGGGTACACTTACACACATGTAGGCAATACACTCATAAAATTAAAATAATAAATATTTTTTTTTTTTAAAATAAAGAACAAAGCCACAACAAAGTAAAAGAAGGAAAGTACTTTTCTATCAAGATGCTGGAAGAGGCAACTTGAAGAAACTCCTGAACTATTTTTTGGGAGGTTTATTTTTTGAAATGTTGGCATAAATATTATAAATTATGGTCTTACCGAAACAAGGACTAAATAAAATGACTACAGATATATTTTTAAGATTCACTTGAGAAAAAAGACTGCTCTGGCTTGAAAGGAAAGACATTTTCCCAGGCCAGCACACCTTACCTCAATGAGTTCATAGAGCATGGCTGTGCCTAGCCTCTCCTTGGCCACATGGCTCAGTGCCTGTGAGATCCTGGAAGGGAATGAAGTCAGTATTAAGACAGTGCCTTTCCTCAGCAGTCAGAACTGAATTCCAAGTTTCCTTGCTCTTAGTAGCCCAACTTACTTGTGGATCTGCTCATCTGAAAGTCCTCGGGGGTTACGGATAGAGATCTGTGGCACTTCGTGGGGATACTAGTACAAGAAAGCAGAAAATTATCATCAAAGTGACCCACCCCAGGGACTCTCCCTTTCCTCCCTTTCCTATGAAGTAAGAGCCTTACCTGCACTGGGACCTGAAGCACCAGAGTAAAGCAGACGAACTGCGAATCTTGGTCCTCTGCAGTGGCAGGATGCAGAGTGATAAAGATCTCCCATGGTGAAGATCTGCAGGTGGATGAAGTGGAGACCCAGGATGTGACTGGGCAGGGGCTTGAAAGCTAGGGAGGAGGGGGTGAGATAGTAAAAGCAGGCAAAGAATGGGGGGGGCGTTAAAAGAGTAGCTTTTGTTTATAGGACAGACATTATCTCTGAGTCAAGGCTCACAGTATCCTAAGACCAGATTCTGCACAGAATTATTGACTCCTGCCCACCCCTGGTTGAGTACATACCTGCCATTTCCTTTCATCACCTGTAGTTCATCCAGATAGATAGACTCTAATACTTCAACTTCTGAGGGAAGGACCCTAGAGAGTCAGGGGGAGACTGAGTCACCACTATAGCTCTCCTTGAAGAAGCCTGCTAAGGCTGATGACAGCCGAATTAAAAAAATATATTCTCTTGCCAAATTATCCTTTAAAATAAGTATTTCCTTAAGTTGTCAAGGCTGATGAAAGCCAAATTAAAAAAATATATTCTCTTGCCAAATTATTCTTTAAAATAAGTATTTCCTTAAGTTGTCAATGGGTAAGGTAGGAAGCATAGGAATCAGGATTTTAGAGATCACATCTCCCAACCTGAGCAAATAGATTCCTAGAGAGATGAAATGACTGGCCAAGGCTTGACTCAGGCAGAATTGACCAGAGTGGGCCTGACAACTCTATTCAAAATTTATTCTACAGCTGATTATCCTTTAATGGCCATCTCTTTTACCTAAATATATGGCATCCATCCATTACTAACAAGGTTACCAATACTACTACTGCCTTTTTCTATACTATTTTTCAGCACAGGTCCCTGGACCCTGGCTACTGCCAGCATATACTGTCAACACCAGTCACTCTTAAGCCTCCTCAAAGGGCATACCAACATGAACAAGTCTAGATGGTATAAAGGCTATACTACAATAAAAGAGCTATAGGTCTTCAAGTTAAGCATAAATAGAAACTACTTACCAGCTATGTGGTCTAGACACTCAACTTATTTTTGTAAGCCTGAGTTACACATTTTGTCACATATAGATAATACAACATACTCATTAGGATTATTGTGAGAATTAAAATAGATATATAAAGTGCTTAAAAGTGTCTCAGCCATAGTAGCTAATCTAAGTTTTATGCCTCCCTCCCCATTTGTATATAGCCTTCTCATTTAAAAGGTAAAGGGGGAATCTGAGTCCTCTGGGTATGTTCATGACCCTGGATGTCTACTTGACCCAGATCAGCCTGTCCAGGATAGGATCCATGGTCCTGATATAAATCAGAGGGCACACATTAAAACATAGAAACAGCAACTGTAATACACTGAAGATGAGTGACTGAGTCCACAACCCTATCCAGGTGATACATGGAAAGATGCATCTTTGTTTTCTTAGTTTCCTTTCCATCTAGAGGGAGCATGCCCTAGCATGACCTTTATCAGTGGTTCTTTTATTATTACCATTGTTTTTAAGCTTTAGGCAGAAACCTTAAAATATGAAGCTTTATATCTCACAAATAACAAGAACTTGTAGTTGACCCAGACTAATACAATCACTGCTACTCTCTCCTGGCTCGAGTCCCTTCATAAACGTAGAAGTTCCTTCTAACAGTGAAAATACTAGTCTAAATGGTTTTAGAAAGGAAACCAGACTTGGCTCCTTGAACCAATGTTAACACTGAGGTGTAGTGTCAGTCAAGAGGTCCTTCAGTACTCTGCCCACCTTAGCTGTGACTTGAATCTTGGATGTGAGAGACAAACTGGGATAGTGACAAGGGGGTGACAGAAGGGTGTGTGGATAGTGGTGTCCTAATACTAAGACCTCAAGTCAGACAGACCTCCTTCCAGGCTGATATAGTCTCTTGTCCTATACTTCAGTGTTGAATGAAAAGTAGGCTTGTGTGTATTACCATCCATGGTGATGCTCTCCAACTACACTGTGAGGTAATGCCACTCCCACTTTTTTACAGCTGATAATGACTCACAGAAGCTAGGTGGTCTGGTCAGCATCACCCAGCTAATAAAATATGCAGTGAACACACCTTCATCCTATGTCCAAATCCCAAAGTCCTTCAAGGCTCAGGTCTCCTGTTAAGAATGCTTGAGGGGGCTAGGAGGGCTCTGTGTGGAGCCTAAGGCTGTTCTGACAATAGTTCTTATTAGTGCTGTCGGGGAGAGGGAAGAGTGAGGAAAGCTGAAGCGGAAATGGTTTGATCCAAGGGGCAAAAGGGACGCGAGCTGGAGGACATCCGTTGCGAAAGGCAGAAGGTGTGATGATGAGCAGGCATCCTCTAGGCCCCAGAGAAAAATCACAGCAGGGGGAAGGGAGAAGGGTAGGACAGGAGGACAGGGCCTTGGAGCCGATGAGGCGTGGCCCAGACTAGCCAGGCAGGCGCAGACCCAGTCCCCTCCTAGCAGCGTCCCTCCACCCTCCGTGCCAGAAGCTCTCCTAGAAGGGATGTCAGGGTCCCTGCCACCCCTCATCCCTCGCTCCACCCCACAAGCCCGCTGTTCGTCTGATCTGCGGCTGCTGCAAGTTCCCGGCGCCACATCCAGGCGGCCGACCAAAACCCATGACCCAAAGTTACCAGTCCTCCTCCCCGGCAGCTGCCGACTCAGACACCGCCATGTCTTCTCCCGCCCAGAGCCGGAACCGGAAATACCTTTTGGGAAGTCAGAGGCGAAAACTAGGGCGGGGCGGGAGACTGGGAAGCTTGAGCCGTTTCTAAGCAACCGAGGCTTCTGGGTCCTTTGTGGGGCCTGATAGCCAAGCGACGGAAGTGCCCTAGAAAGTGCCAATGGGCGGTTCGCGTCCGGCCCACTCCTCTGAGAACTTTGTCCTCTAAACTTCTGACCAGTTCTAAGGAGTAAAAGTGGTAAGAATGGGACATAAAGAGAACAGCAAGAGGAGTGGAGAAAAGTAATGCCGGCGGCAGGAAGGGTCCGGGCTGCAGTTAAGAGCGGGTAGCCCCTCCGGCCTGGGGAGCTCGAAGCTCCTCGGCTGGGAGTCAGAGGAGGACCCTGGCCAGCCGAAGTCAGGATTGGGAGTTCCGAGCGGCGGTGCTGGGGATGCAGGAACTTAGGAGACAATAGAAGAAGCCGGCCCAGGTGCACCTTGCTGGTGAAGAAGGAGAAAGGAGCCCCTAGGCATCCGGCTGGGGTGGGGACTCCTAGATCAGTGATCAAGATAACATCTTTCCATCCACTTCACCCTGCCCTGAATTTGAGGTCTGATTGTTGTGAAAAAGAGGAAGAGGCAAAGGTGACAAGGTTTATTTTTCTGCGTGTCAGGCTTTCCAGATGTGTGGAACTGTTCTTGGATCTACAGCTCTTCGCCACCGCCTACCGTCTTCCTACTGAGAGACCCTGAAACCTTTGCCATGGAAAAGTACCACGTCTTGGAGATGATTGGAGAAGGCTCTTTTGGGAGAGTGTATAAGGGCCGAAAGAAATACAGTGCTCAGGTGGTGAACAAAGATATCTTTTGAGTGGGATTTGGTGTCCACTACAGTAGAAACTGGGGACCAAAGAGGGATGCATTTAGACCGGCGTGTATTCCTAGTCCCTGGCTCCAGCATACTTTTTAGAGCATATGAACTCTGAAATTTGATTACCTGGATTCAGATCCCAGTTGCACTACTGTCCTCCCTTAGAACTGTAGACAAACTACATAAGCTCCCCATACCTCAATTTCCTCAACTGTAGAATGAGGGATGATTGATCGAATCTGAGGATTAAATGTTTCACACTAAATCAGCAAAATACCTGATACCTACTGAACAACAAAAATCATCACTATCATACTATGTAAGAAAAGACAAACCACTTGAAATCTATTCTTCCCTCTTCATTTTTCCTTCTCTTTTCTCTAAATCATGAGTCCTTTGGTTAGCTCAGAAAATATTTCGCAGAGCCCATAAAAGGGATCCGTTTGGCAGAGGCTTTTTCCTCTTGGTGAGAAGTGGGCAAAGCCAGGGCAAGTCTAAAGTACTATGGGGGAAAGTAGACGTGGGAGGTTAGCACATATACTAAGAGTTGTTCAAGCAATATAAAGTCTTTGAGTTGAGCTATGAGGTAAATGTTGGAATCCTCACACTTTTCAGTGGTGTGGTTAGGCCTTGACTCTTCACTTTACCACTGGCAGGTGGTGGCCCTGAAGTTCATACCAAAACTGGGGCGCTCAGAGAAGGAGCTGAGGAATTTGCAACGAGAGATTGAAATCATGCGGGGTCTGTGGCATCCCAACATTGTGCATATGCTCGACAGCTTTGAGACTGACAAAGAGGTGTGTGTTTGATGGTATTGTATTACCTCTGCCCAAGCTCAGGGGCCCTAGGCATTTCCCAATCACAGAGTGCATGACTGTTCCATCAGTGTCGCTGCCTTCTCCCTGCAGGTAGTGGTGGTGACAGACTATGCCGAGGGAGAGCTCTTTCAGATTCTGGAAGATGATGGAAAACTTCCCGAAGATCAGGTATGTTTCCTGGTTTAAATGATCCCATACCCCTGATCACTCTCTAAGTGAAGAGCTACAGGGTAAGCTGAGGGCATCAAGAGTTCATTTGAGTGTGTGTATGGGTATGTGTGAGTGCCTGTCTGTGTATGTGTCCACGTATGTGTGTAGGTACGTGTGCCTGTGTATGCGTGTGTGTAGAGGCCCGAGATTGGTATAGTCTTCCTCAATTGCTTTCCAGCGGCTTTTTTTTTTGGGGGGGGGTTTGAGACAGGGTCTCCCTATAGCCCCAGCTATCCTGGAACTCACTATGTAGACCAGGCTGGCCTTGAACTCACAGGGATCCGCCTGCCTCTGCCTCCTGAGTGCTGGGATTAAAGGCGTGTGCCACTATGCCCGGCTTGCTTTCCAGCTTTTAAAAAATTTTTATTATTTTTATTTTATGAATGTATTGCCTGCATGTGTGTAAGTGCACCCACATTGTGTAATGCCCAAGGAGGTTAGAAGGGGTGTCGGATTCCCTTGGAACTGGAGTTAGAGATGGTTGTTAGCCATTATGTGGGTGCTGAGAATAGAACAGCCAGTGCTCTTAACCGCTGAGCCATCGCTCCAGCCCTCTAACTTATTTTTTGAGACTGAATCTCACAGAGCCAGTAGGTTACTGGTTAACTGAACTGGCTGACCAGCAAGCTCTAAGAATCTGCCTATCTTTACCCCTTACCCTACCCCCAAACACTAGGGCTGCAGGTATGTGACACTATGCCTGGCTTTTAACATGGGTTCTGAGAATCTGAACTCAGATCCTCATACTTATGCAGTGGTCACTTTACTGACAGTCATTGCCTCAGGACCAAGGGTTCATTTGGAGGGGGGCTATAATTTATTTGTATTTTATGTATATGAATGTTTTGCCTACATGTATGTAAGTGTACCTGTGTTGTGTGTTGTCCATGGAGGCCAGAAGAGGGTGTTGGATCCTCTGGAACTGGAGTTCAGGACTATTGTTAGAGGCCATGTGGGTGCTTGAAACCAAACCCAGGTCCTGTGGATGAACAGCCAGTGCTCTTAACCACTGAGCCATCTCCAGCTCCACATATTTGAAGAGTGCTGTTCTAGTTTTTGTTTCTCCATTGCTGTGACAGAATACTCTGACCAATACCAACTTGGGGAGGAAGGGGTTTATTTGGCTTACATCTCCTGGCTCACAATTCATCAGTGACCCCAAGGTAGGAACTCAGGGCAGGAGCTGGAGCACAGGCCATAGAGGAATGCTGCTTACTGGCTTGTTGCCCTGGCCCCTGCTCAACCTTCCTTCTTATACAATACAGAACCACCTGCCCAGGAGTGGCACCATCCATGGTGGGCTGGGCCCTCCCACATCACTCAACTCAAGAAAATGCCCCACATTCATGGCCACAAGCCAGTCCAATGGAGGCAGTCCCCAGTTGAGGCTCCCTCAACCCAGGTGTGTCAAGTTGACAACTAAAGCTCTCCAGCACAAGTCCCGAGAAGAATACAAGATTCTAGGTGTATCCAGAGGCAGTGTGGTGTGAGAGTAAAGTATGTGAACACTGGAGCCACAACATCTGAGTACAAATCTTGGCTCTGCCCCTCAGTAGCTGGGTCCCCATGGACCAATCCATCTCTTTGTGTTTAGGGCCTTCACTGGTAAAATGGATATATTAATAATATTGGGGCTGGAGAGATGGCTCAGCGGTTAAGAACACTGGTTGTTCTTGCAGAAGACCCGGGTTCGAATCCCAGCACCCACATGGCAGCTAACTGTCCGTAACTCCAGTCCCAGGGGATCTGACAGCTTCTTCTGTCCTCAGCGGGCATTGTACAACACGGGTGCACTTCCCTACATGCAGGCAATACACGCATACACATGAAAAATAAAAATAGTAAATAAAAATGAAAAAAAAATCTACCTCATAATTCTATTGTGAGAATTAAGGAATTAACACATCAAGGTGTTTAAACAGCTATTACTAGTGTTGTGAATATTGGTCATTGTTATTAAGTACATTTAAGGAAACAAGGGCCAGTATGGTGGTGCTAGAGAAGACAATAAGAGAATAAGCGCTGTGGTTGAACGGGAATCACCATTAGAAAAGAGCAGTGACATTTGGTTGAGTAGTGTCTAGCCACATTCATTCTAGGGATTTCTCTCTTCTTAACCTTCCATCCCAAAAATCCTACCACAGAACTTTCTCCTCTGTGCATTCATCACTACTTGTAAATAATCACCTTAGGCTGGCATGCAGCTCAATTGGTAGAGTGCTTGCCTAGCATGCAAAAAGCCTTAGGTTTGATTCCCAGTATCACATAAACTGAATTTGGCGACCCATGCCTGTAATTCCAGCACTGGTGAGGTAGAGGCAGGAGGATAGAAGGATCAAAAGTTCAAGGTCATCCTCAGCTACTTAGCAAGTTGGAAGCCAGCCTGGAATATATAAGACTATCCAAACAAACAAACAGACAAAAAAGTAATTGTCTTATTTTTTTTGTCTGTCTTCAGTGACTACCTCTCTTGAGAAAAGGGATTTTGCCTTATTTAAAACAAATAATATGTACAAAATCTTTCCTGTGCACCAGACATGGTTCTGAACATTAATTTATATGTTTTCACTGCTTTAGTCCATAAATAACCCTATAAGGTAGGTGGTATATTATCTTCACCTTATAGATGAGGAGGCTGAGAGAGGCACACCAAAATACAATCTGTTCATGGTCATAGCTACAGCTAGTAAGTTAGATTCAATAGATTTTCCTTGAATAAATGAATAATAAGTAAAAGAATGAATTAACAAAGGGAATGAGAATCAGGGAAGGTACAATGTGAGGTTCTGGAAGGGAGGGAAGAACAAGATCCAATTAGCCTCAGTACTAAGAAGTCTTCAGCTTGTCAGCGGTCTCCTCCTCTGACCTTTTCTTTCTTCTCCCTGTCTGCCTGACCCCTAGGTTCAGACCATTGCTGCCCAGTTGGTATCAGCCTTGTACTATCTGCATTCCCACCGAATCTTACACCGAGACATGAAGCCCCAGAACATTCTTCTTGCCAAGGGTGGTGGCATCAAACTCTGTGACTTTGGGTAGGTTTTTGAGCTTCCATCTGTGCTGTTGCACAAACATGGGCCTTGTGTTAGAACTAGAGCTGGAGTTTGGGCCTCTGGCCTGGGTCTTTGGAACTAATCAAAGGTGCTCTGTCTGCTTTATTTCAGGTTATCTCGTACACAAACAGGTAGCAAGTGACCAGATTTGATTTTCATATATATATTTCATATATATACACACACATATATATATACATATATATGTATATGTGTGTGTATATATACATATTGGTCTTTCTTTTTGAGATAAGGTCTCCCTGTAGCCCCAGCTGGCCTGGAACTCTGTGTAGACCAGGCTGGCCTTGAACTCACAGAGATCCACCTACCTCTGCCTCCCAAGTACTGGAATTAAAGGCATGTGCCACTACACTTGGCTCTTTTTTTATATTTTTATTATATTTATTTTGCTTGTGGGGATGTGGACACACATATGCCATAGCACATATATGGAGGTCAGAGGATAACTTGCAGGTGTCACTTCTCTTCTTCTATCTGTGGGTCCTGGAGATCAAACTCACGTCCTCAGGCGTGGTTGCAGGTGCCTTCGCCACTGAGCCATCTCATTGGCTTCTGCTCCTAGATTTAATTTTCTAGTTGTAAGTAGGTCTAAAATATCTTTTTCCTTTCCATTTTTAAAAAAGGTTTTATTTAACTGGGCATGGTGGCATACACCTTCAATCTCAGCACTTGAGAGGCAGAGACAGGCAGATCTCTGGGAGATTGAGGCCATCCTAGTCTACATACCAAGTTCTTGCCCAGCTGGGGCTACAGGGAGATCCTTTCTCAAAAAACAAACAAAGAGGGGGGCTGGAGAGATGGCTCCGTGGTTAAGAGCACTAGCTGCTCTTGCAGAGGACACAGGTTCAATTCCTAGCACCCACGTGGCAGCTAACAACCGTCTGTATTGTAATTCCAGTTTCAGAGGATCCAACACCCTCTTCTCGCCGCTGTGGGCATTGCACGATACAGGTGCACTCACTCACATACATCCAGACAATACACTCATACACATAAAATAAAAATAAATAAATTAAATGGCTCAGCGGTTAAGAGTGCTGACTGCTCTTGCAGAGGACCTGGGTTTGATTCCCAGCACCCACATGGCAGCTATGAACCGTCCTTAACTCCAGTTCCAGGGGAATCCGAAATCCTCTTCTGACCTCTGCTGCATTGCACGACACAGGTACACTCACATACATGCAGGCAATACACTCATACACATAAAATAAAAATAATTTTAAAAATTTTTAAAAAATGAAACAAAAAAATCTTATTTATGAGTATTTTTCTTGCATGTATGTAAGTACACCGTGTGTGTGTGTGTGTGTGTGTGTGTGTGTGTGTGTGTATGTGTGTGTGTGTGTATGTGTGTATACAATACCCACAGAAGCCAGAAGAGAGCATCACATGTCCAGGAACTGGAGTTACAGACTGTTGTTAGCTGCCATGTAGGTTCTGGGAACCAAACTTGGGTCCTCTTCAAGAGCAGTAAGTGCTCTTAATCACTTAGCTGTCTCTCCAGCCGCTTCCTTTCCATTTCTATCCCATCACCTGCTGTAGATTTGCCCGGGCTATGAGCACCAACACCATGGTGCTGACATCTATCAAAGGCACACCACTCTATATGTCTCCAGAGCTGGTGGAGGAGCGACCGTATGACCACACAGCAGACCTCTGGTCAGTTGGCTGCATCCTGTATGAGCTGGCTGTAGGCACCCCTCCCTTCTACACCACAAGCATCTTTCAACTAGTCAGCCTTATTCTCAAAGACCCTGTGCGCTGGCCCTCCACCATCAGTCCCTGCTTCAAGGTAATGAGAGTTAAAGGGGGATTACTTTTATACGAGAAAGCTGTCTTCTTCTACTTCTGCTCTGTTTTCCAAAATCCTTTTCCAGGGTTGGCATAGGACTCTGCAGGAGCTGGGGCAAGCAGCCTCACTTTTCTACTGCAGGAACATTGTCCCAGGAGTGTATTCTAAGGTCTTAAGAATGATAGCTCCTGGCTGGGCATGGTGGTGCATGCCCGTAGTCCCAGCACTTGGGAGGCAGAGACAGGCAGATCTCAATGAGTGCAAGGCCAGCCTGGTCTACATAGTGAGTTCCAAGCCAGCTGGGAATACAGGGAGACCCTGTTTCAAAAAGACAAAAAGAAAAAAAAGAATGGTAGCTTCTGGTAGCTAGAGAGATGGCTCGGTGGTTAAGAGCACTTGCTCCTCTTCCAGAGGACCCGGGTTCAGCACCCACATGGAAGCTAACAACCTTCCATAGCTCCAGTTCCAGGGGGTCCAATGCCTTTTTCTAACCTCTTCAGGCATTGCACAGCATGGGTGCACTTACAAACATGCAGGCAATACACTCATACATATAAAATAAAAACAATAAAAATTTTTTTTTTGGTCTTTTTGAGACAGGGTCTCCCTGTAGCCCCAGCTGTCCTGGAACTCACTAGATAGACCAGGCTGGCCTTGAACTCACAGAGATCCACCTGCCTCTGCTTCCCGAGTGCCCAGCCAAAGAATAATTTTTTTAAAAATAGAATGGTAGCTGCTGCAACCCAAGCAGGTAAGCTGTGCCTTACCATATCAGAGAGTAATTTCAAGCCACCAGGAGGAAAGAGATACGGGTCCTTTTACATACCCTCTTGTGATGGCTAATCCTGGGTGTCAACTTGATTTGATCTGAGATTAACTGAAATGAAAGAGATCTTCTTGATTGGATCATCTAAAGCCGGAAGACACACCCTAAATGTGGGTGTTACCTTCTGATGGCAGCCGGTAATGTGGGCGTTACCTTCTGATGGCAGAGGTTATAAAAGACCAAGGCAGAGGAGAATGTGGGGCTTTTTGCAGCTTGCCTTCTCTCTCGCTGGTGAGTTCGTCTTGCTGCTGTAGACTAGCTGATATTTTGGAATTTGTCAGACCTTCAGCACCAGATTGGGACTACTGAGACATCCAGCCTTGTGGACTGAGCGACTACAGATTCTCAGCCTCTCCAGTGTGGTGCAGCCATTAGCCATTGT